>NW_024734360.1:110000-150000 GCF_018991925.1 Homarus americanus | reverse complement strand
CCTACTCTCTTCTCTATCTCTTCTGACATAAAATACAACTCATATTCGTTTGTGTGTGTGTGTGTGTGTGTGTGTGTGCGCGCGCGCGCGCGTGTGTGTGTGCGTGTGTGCTGCCTCTCTCTGGTAACTGCTGTTGTATTCAGTAAAATCATTTCATAATCACGGAAAAAGAGTACCCAAGGAATTTTAACGTTTGTATATTAAACAAAGTCTGGCCATTGTTTTTCGATGACTGTATTAAACTAAATTAAATCTCTGAAAGTTAAAGGTAATTGAGAGAATGTTGTCGGGTAAAAAACAATGCGAATATAGAGTTTGGTATGAGAAAGTAAACCCTGAAACTTTTAGCAGAACAAGGTATATCACCTGTAGGTTTACAGCAGAAAACGACGATTAGGTGAATATATTTACCGCAGAGCAAAGTGTCGTCTGCCAATATACAACAGGAACAGACAAATTACGAATATATATATATATATATATATATATATATATATATAAGGACAGTTGCGTCTACACATTTACAGCAGAAGCGGGCAATGACGCCTACAAAAATAACAGCAGAAGCCGTGTCGTCTGCCAATTTACAGCAACTTACGACAATTACGTCTGCAAATACACAGCAGAAACATGACAATTACGGCTACAAATTGGCTCCCTGAATACGCTTCAAGTACGTGATGAATTCCTGCTGTAGGAGGAGGAGGAAGATGATTACTCTGCTGAGGATTTATGGGCAAGAAAAACACTGTTAACACTCATAAGGTCGTCGGACTCACCACAACTTACCTGGCGAAGGGAATGAAAAGGCGGGGGGAACCTTGCAGTTAACCCACCTCATCTGCGTTACGTACAGTACAGTAGGTTCTCCTGACTATTGAAGATTTGACTCTCCAAGTACTCAACCCCGTGTGTGTGTGGCAGGCAGGCAAGCAAGTCCTATTTTTATAGTACGGTACCACTAGTGAGTAAGATGGGTGTGTCTTGGTACGCTTTTTATGTCTACGAAAATTATACCTTACGTAAGACGGCCGGCTCTTTACGGTACAACGATCTTTTTCTTACTGTTTTGGTGCATAAATTATACAAGAATTGTGGTTCCAGGTACAAAATGGTACAATATTCAGTGTTTATTACGGTCTTATTTCACAAATGGTACACTAATTACAGTAATCAGTATACACGCTGTAATAGATACATAAGGAAGTGGACCCATTGAGTCCATTCCGTTGCCGGCAGAATCCACGCGGTTGGGGTCAGCACTTGCTCCGATTGGTTCCTGCCCTTCAGTGACGTCAACTAATCCATTTCCCACATGTGACGCGCCAGTTAATCCTGACTTTGTAATAGCAGGTGTATTGCAGACGTAAAATTGGACAGGAGCCAATCAGTGGGCGCGATACCTGCATGAATGTAGAATTGGTTTGACAATGGACGGGGCTCTCATGATGGGGGGTGTCGAATCAGAGGTGATGGTGGCAGTGGTGGGGAGGTCCTTCCTTCCTTCCTTCCTTCCGTTCGTCTCAGCTCGTGGTCTCATAATCAGCTCAGCACTCTCATTAGTTTTCATCACATCTACTCTTGACTGGCTTAATACTGTAGACCTGTCTGTCTGTCCTGTAGTTACCGAAGACACTTATTGTTCTCGTCCGGATAAACGCCCCAATCACCAAGCTGGAAACGCAATCAACTCGTGAGGTGATTTTACAATTAGTTAAGTTACCCTTCAAAGAAAATGGTTATATCTCTTACAACACTACCCAAAAAAAATACTCCTCACCGCCCCTCCCTTCTTCCCCTTCCACTCTCCTCCTCTTTATGAAGGAAGGGAAGTGTGGGTGGGGAGACACAGTGCAGGTGACCAGGAAGTGATTATAATCGTTAATGATAATAATTATAGTAGAATTTTAAAAACAACTGTCCAATTTTCTATGATTGAGAGGTATTAGGTTGAGGGGGGAGAGTGGTGGTCCAGCATTCAAGACTTTCATTACTTGGTGAAACATAGTATTGCCTCTCACACCCGCTGTACTGCTGTGTTGTGATAGTTAAGCTTGTCCTTCCGGTAGTTAGTGTTTTCTGACGGCTGTTTGGTGTGTATTTGGGGGGGTAGACACTGCACCAAAGATTTTATTGTGAAATGTTGGGCAATTTTTTTTGTGAATTTTGGGGCAAATGTTCGTGTACGGGATTTAATGAAAATGTTCGTGTACAGAATTTAATGAAAATGCTCGTGTATTGAATGTATTAAAGAATCATATACCGAATATATTAAAAAGGTTCATGTACAGAATAAATAAGGTGAGAAAGACTTCATGTACGGAATTTATCGCATGGGTTCACGGTGAGATGTACAGAATTGATTACCAAACCAATGTAGTATATACAGAATTTTATTGTGTGTGTGTGTGTGCGTCGAGTGGAAACTGAAGAAATATTAGTCATTATTATTATTATTATTATTATTATTATTATTACTACTACTACTACTACCACTATTACTATTATTACCAGTACATAAAACACGATAACTCTGAGTGCTATGTTATTTACGTAACTGTTTGTGTGTTTACCTGTAAAGGCGTTCTTGAGTCGAGACGGATTCATCATATATTTACATATTAAACCGTTCTTGAGTGGAGGGGGATTCACCTGCTCTCCCACACACCCGTTCGTTTATTTTATTTTTATTATTTTTTTTTGTTTATGGTCGACTTGGTGCTGGTGTTGTTGGCTGAGTAAAGAAGGAGAATGACAAGCTGACTTGACTCGGTATGTTCTCAAGGGTCTGGCCATCCAGCGTGAAAGGTGAACAGACTTTGTACACATTGATATGAGAGAGAGCGTGAGAGAGAGAGAGTCAACTATAAAACACAGGTCACAGGTGATTAGACTGATGGTGATGATGATGGTTGTACGTTAAGGTGAGGAGGATAGTGATAGTTCAGTAAGAGTGATGATCATTGTGGTTAATGGTGGATGATGAAGACAGTAGTAATGGTGCTGATGATGGTGATGATAATGGTGACGGGTTGCCTATAACCACCAGCACTATAACCACCAGTACTACCACCACCACTACTACTACTACTACTACTACTATCACTACTGTCACCATCACTACTATCGTTCCCTCCACCCTTATCATCACCGCCACCACACCTGCATGGGTTATAATTATTAGCTGGGTTACGCAGGTGTACGCATATACACGTGTACACATGCGTATTGGCCGGGCAGGTGGCCACAACCTCTTTCAACCAGTGTACTCATTAATTACTAAAATGTACTCTCTAACACCTGTGAAAAATGAAGTAATCG
Organism: Homarus americanus; assembly: GCF_018991925.1. NCBI lineage: Eukaryota > Metazoa > Arthropoda > Malacostraca > Decapoda > Nephropidae > Homarus > Homarus americanus. Next base: position 146,679 of record NW_024734360.1, on the reverse strand, counting down.
GTTACATGTCGGAGCGGCGAGGCGTGTACCATAGTGTTGTTATTACGGTAAAAAGGACCTTACCTTACCTTACCTTACCCGACCCTACCTTACCTTACCCTACCCTACCCTACCCTACCCTCACCCCCACCTTACCCATCCTACCCCCACTCCTACCTTACCTTACCTTATCCTCTTTCCTATCATGATCTCTCCCTCCACTTCTGCCTTCCTTTCCGCCTTCCTCTCTCCTCCACACACAGGTGAAATATGTCACCTGGTCTTCAATTAGCATAATAATCAGAGGCGTCACTTACACACACACACACACACACACTACCACACACACACACACACACTTCAGAGAGAGAGAGAGAGAGAGAGAGAGAGAGAGAGAGAGGTAGAGAGAGAGAGACAGTTAGGAGGGAGGAGAGAGAGGGCGAGTTGTGATTGAGGAATGTGCAACAGTGAGATGAGGAGGAGGCGTGTGTGTGTGGGGGGTGATGGGAGTATGTGAGATGGTGAAAGGAGTGTATAGCGTGCGTGAGTGGGTGGGGTGGGGAGGGAGGGAGGGAGGGAGAGAGGGGAAGGGGGAGAACAAAAGTCAAAGGTCATGGGAAGTACAAAATAGTTCACTCTCACTCCCACCCCTCTCACTCTCCCTCCCTCTTCCCCCACCGCCTCACCTCCACCTCCTTCCCTTCCTCCCTCCCACCTCCTCTCATCTCCCTCCTCCCCCTACCTCCTCTCACCCTCTTTCCTTCCTCCCTCCCTCCCTCCAGCATGACTCCGTGTTGACATGTTTACACGCGTTATCAGTGCTTGGTAGGGATGATAACGCCACAGGTAAGATGACGCACTCTCTACACCTGCCTGCCTCCACACCTGCTCCTACACCTGTCTGCCTCCACACTTGCCTGCCTTCACACCTGCCTGCCTCCACACCTGCTCCTACACCTGTCTGCCTCCACACTTGCCTGCCTCCACACCTGCCTGCCTCCACCTGCTCCTACACCTGTCTGCCTCCCCACACCTCCTATACCCCGCAGCTCCTGTGTACTCTGCTTGAGCCACACCAGAGCCTGTTCACTACACCACACCACACCTCACTTCAGCCTTGACCGGTGTACAGTGAAAGAAGGACAACAAACTGTACACGCTCAACAAATACATGACTGTGTGTGTGACTGTGTGTGTGACTGTGTGTGTGTGTGTGACTGTGTGTGTCTTTGTGAGGGAGCTGCCATGAGCTGATTTCTCAAGGTGCTTAACTGAGTACAATGACTTAACCCCTGATTACGGTGACTTAACCCCCTGATTACAATGACTTAACCCCCTTAGATTACAATGACTGCAATGAGTATGATGAATTAAACTCTGAGTACGATGACTTATCCCCCTGAGTACAATGACTTAATCCCTGATTATGATGACTTAACCCCTGAGTACGATGAATTAACCCTGAGTACAATGGCTTAACCCCCGAGTACGATGACTTAACCCCCTGAGTACGATGACTTAACCCCTGAGTACATTAAACCCCTGAGTACATTATCTGACTACTTAGGGGGGGGAGCAGAACATCGTCTTAAATTAAATGGTAAAGACATCTGTTATTATTTTGTTCTTGCTATTATTTTATTGTTATATACCTATTATTATTATTCAGTTTATTTCGTTATTTATCAACTTCCTAATGTAACTTGTCAATATTACGTCACAAACAACCACTAATAATAATATTTTTTTTTTACAGGTAAGACCCAGTGACGTCATCAGGTGTTGTCTCAGAGGGGGCAGGAGAGTGCCAACCGACTGTACAGTAAGGTCGTTATGCAGTTCACTAGTGCATATAGCTGGTGTTCTTATCGTTGGTGTCGAGGTGATAAGGTTGTTCTTAGCCACGTATGTTGCTTGGTCTTGTGTGTGTGTGTGTGTGTTTTACCTATTTGACGGGGATAGGAAGCTGGTGTGTTTTTTTCATCCCCTCAATTTTCCTCATGGGTTTGTCCTTCATTGTCTAGTGTTAATAAAGGAGGAAAAAACAAGTACCCGGAGTAAACCCGGTAAGGTTGGTAGGATCATACGGGATAACACCCTGAGAGTTGGTCAAGGTAAGCTGAGGGCGGGTTGAGGTGGGTCATTGTTGGTGGACGGCGGGTCAAAGTGGGCCTTGGTGGGTTGAGGTGGGTCAGAGGAGTCAGTATGGGTCGAGGGTGGGTGGGTCAAGGTGGCTCAGAGGGTAAACATTATTGGGGTCTGTATATCAAAATGACGGAGCCTGGATGATAGTGAAGTGTTTGGTGGTGAAATGTAATTATTAAAGTATTGGGAGAGAATGATTGTTATGGTTTGGTTACTTAATAAAAGATGTCCCACAATATACACCCTGGCCCCCCCTGCCAACACACACACACACACACACACTTGTGTAATTAATTTTCAGTGTTACATAATTTATTTTTTTAAATTCTTCACAGTAAAAGTGAATGTTCAAAAAAAATTAAGTGATTATTATAACAATTGGCATTACACCACCACTACCAAACAACGTGTATAGAGCTGTAAACACAAATTAACCTTGTGTTAAATTGCCCATCATGCTGTTGTTAGTTAACCACAATTGAGGCGTTGTTAGGATAGCGGGAAACAAGTGACGAGCGGTGTGTCTGTGTGTGTGTGTGTGTGTGTGTGTGTCGGACAACTTCTTTATCCGATTTCGACATGACTAAATATTTCAATAGATAACAGGACCTATAAGTTTTTACCGAATGATGAAATATAAACAAACTCGGTGGCACCAGGGCGTTTGTGTCGCAAGCGAATGATCCCGGGTGTGAGTGCCAGCCGTAGTGAAGGCCTAGCACAGTGCCAAGGTGGTAGAGTGACCCCGGTAGCTGCTAAATGATGCCAAGAACTACAGGATCAACACAACATCTGTCTGATCTCTCTTACACCGTAGCGGAAAAAAAAGAGAGAAAAATGCAGGAAAAAAATATCGCATTTTTTTATTATACGATTCACGCCTTCGACATTACTTACAATACAAAACAATTATACATTTTTTACGAATACTGAAAACAAGAATAAGTGAAGGTAAACTAGGTTAGTGGCTACTTGATGCATGTTTTCTTTAGGGTTTTTTTTTTTATCTTAGAGGAACTTTCTTGATATTAAGATGCATTTTAACAGGTGACTTGTTAGCCGTGAACTTTCTTAAAAAACCTGAAGGGAAACTGTATATGATTGTGACGTTGACGATGTGTTATTATTATTATTATTATTATTGTTATTGTTATTGTTATTAGTAGTAGTAATAACAGTAGTGGTAGTGTATTTATTTCTTATGATTACTGCCGTTATTATTATTGTTGTTACTATTATTATTATTAAGGCGATAATATATATGTTAATGAGTAACTTAAAAACATCATTTGTTTACCTTGAAGATTTATGACGAATTAGGTAGAGGTTCAGAGTGTTACTTGGAAGGTCACTTAAAGATCAGATATTTGACCAGGGAGGTGTTAATATGTGCTGAGTATGTTAATATGTTTAGTTTTATGTAAGGTGTTAATATGTGTTGAATAAGTTAATATATTTAGTAGTATGTAAGGTGTTAATATGTGTTGAATAAGTTAATATATTTAGTAGTATGTGGGATGTTGACATACGTATATATGTTAAAAGCCTCAAACTGAAATAGGTCTTTTAGTGAAATCTTAATACGAGAATGAAATGTGTTGAGGTGTTAAGCGGATACAGTGAGTTATAAAGCTATTGTACCGGGTCTCAGCCATTAGCGTTTGGATATGATGAGGAAGATTGTAATTATGTCTAAGTGCAAAAGCTTTTCACCTCCATGTTTAACCCTTTGAATGTGATGGTTTAACCCTTTGAATGTGATGGTTTAACCCTTTGAATGTGATGGTTTAACCCTTTGAATGTGATGGTTTAACCCTTTGAGGATGATGGTTTAAGTCTTTGAGGATGATGGTTTAAGCCTTTGAGGATGATGGTTTAAGCCTTTGAGGATGATGGTTTAAGCCTTTTAAGACTACGGATTAACCCTTTGATGACTATTGACTATGCTTTATTACTTTAAGAGGAGATGGTTTAAACTTTTGAGTACGATGGGTTAATATGGTGTATTAAAGGGTTTGAACCATCCTTCTCTAAAAGGAGTTAAACCTTCGCCCTTAAAAGGTTAAACCATTATTCTAGAAAAATTAAGTTTTTTCATTGTTAAACCATCATCATCAAAGGGTTAAAACATCATTATCATAGGTCTAAACTCTCATTCTCAAAAAGTTAAACTATCATTCTCAAAGGGTTAAAACTATTATCATCAAGGGGTTAATTCATCGTCCTTCAAGATGTTTGTCCAAATGTTAAGACGATTGGCTGAATTTTCCTGCTTTACCTTGAGAGAGAGAGAGAGAGAGAGAGAGAGACCTGGATTTAGAAAGGTCTTGATTATTGTGAAAACAAGAGACATTGAAATGAGAGGATGATGCGTTGAGGAACAAAAGATGGAAATTGGGATTGTTTGGGTGGTTGTGTGGGTGGGTGGGTGGGGTGGGTGGGTTAGAGGGGGATGGTGACAGAGAAATGTGAGTGAATGGATGGGTATGAAGGATGTGGATGGGTGGGTGGGTGGGATAGAAAGGAGAAGAATGATAAGAATGGAAGTTTGTGTGTGTAGAGAGAAACAGAAGAGGTATAGAAGAGAAGGGGGAGGAGGGGGACGGGGGAAGAAGAGGGAGGGAGGGTGGGTGGATGTATAGGCCAATTGCCAATGTCACATGCTTGTTTTACGTCACAGGGGAGGGGAAAGTGCCATCACCCATCACCCATCACCCCGTCACCCCGTCACTCCGTCACGCCACAAACACAATGTCGACTGTTTTTTCATCCATCGAGAACAAACACAATGACTCTTGTATAGGAAGAGAAAGTCAAATTTAGTGGAATGTTTGTAATTTAGTTTATGTTGGGAAGGTTAATTTGGTGTTTAAAGCCTTTGAGTACGATGACTGTACCCCCTTGAGTACAATGACAACCTCTTGAGTACGATGGCTTAACCCCTTTTGAAAGAGAGAGAGAGAGAGAGAGAGAGAGAGATTAATGTGAAGTATTTTGTCTCTTCAGTGTCTACAATAAAGTATGGTAGCCAATGTATGGGTTTTACGGTGTGTGTGTGTGTGTGTGTGTGTGTGTGTGTGACTAAGTTTATAAGTCTTCTCATCTGTCTGTCTGTTTATCTTTCTCTCTGTTTGCCCGCTTGTCTGTCTGTCTTTCTGTCAGTTTGTCAGTCTGTATGTTTATAAATCTTCTCTTCTCGCCTGTCAGTCACTTTAGCTTGCGTGTCTGCCTGTCTGTCTGTGTTTACCCGCCTGTCTGTCACTGTCAATCTGTCTGTCTGTCTGTCAATGTATCTAGCTACAGTAAATCGCCCCAAGTAAAGCAAACAAACATGACCTTTGAAATGAAATTGTCTGTGTAGATGAAGTTTGATAACGATGTTTTAACCCTAAATGGCGATGTTTTAACCCCTTTGATGATGTTTTAATCCTAAATGACGATGTTTTAATCCTAAATGACGATGTTTTAACCCTTTGATGACGATGTTTTAATCCTTTGATGACGATGTTTTAACCCTTTGATGGCGATGTTTTAACCCTTTAATGACGAGGTTTTAACCCTTTAATGACGATGTTTTAATCCTAAATGACGAGGTTTTAACCCTTTAATGACGAAGTTTTAGTCCTAAATGACGAGGTTTTTAACCCTTTTGTTGACTATGATTTAACACCTGTAAGGACTACGTTTTAACCCCTTGACGACAATTATGTGAATACTAGTCCTCAAAGGGTTAAATCATCGTCCTTTGGTTAGGTTAAGTTAGGTTAAGTTAGGTTAGGTTAGGTTAGGGTTAAATAAATGGTCATCGTCGTCAAAGTTGTAATAGTCATCGTCCCCCAAAGGCTTCCATACGTCCTTCCCCGCCCCTTGCTCTGCTCCCTGCGTGATAATTAAAATAGTGAAAGTTAATTCCTGCCGCATCAAATGAGCTATCTATTCTCTCTCTCTCTCTCTCTCTCTCTCTCTCTAAAAGATAATAGAGGGAGAAAGTTGAACATCACATTGAATTAAGGTCTGTTGTGTTGTTGAAAGAAAACGGGAAACGGTATTGTGTAAAGAAAATGGCATGTTAGGTTTTGTTTAGTTGGGTTAGGTTAGGTTAGGTTGGGTTAGGCCTAAGTCAGGTTAAGTAGGCAGGTATAAGTAGGTTAGGTATCTTTTCAGTATGGTCACCAGATTGAGTTAGGTTAGGTTAGGTATCTGGTAAGTTAGTTTAGGTTAAATTGTTAGGTTAATTTCGATTAGGGTTCAGATAGGTATAGGTTAGATTAGGTTCATACTTAGAGTAATTGTAATTGAAGTTACTTAATTGATGGAGCTATTTTGTGGAACTAATTGTTAATATGATTGACATGTTAAAATAGAAAGGTAATTGTGATTGAAGCTTTGGAAAAGTAATTGTAATTGAAACGATACAATGTAATTATTCCAAGCCGAAAGTTAGGTTAGATTTATTTAAGGTTAGTTCAGGTCAGATTAGGTTAGGGTTGGTATAGGTTTATGATAGGTTAAGTCGAGTCATGTTAGTTTAGTTTAGTTTAGGTTAGGTTTGGTTAGGCTAGGCCAGGTTAGGTTAGGTTAGGTCAGTTTAGGTTAAGTTAGTAAATATTCACTATGGCCGCGCCCGGAAGAGTGTTATAGAGGTTATGGAGAACACGTGATGAAGAACAGATGAAGGAGAATTATATATTAATCTTTTTTAACAAATTATTTTAAACTATTGTAGGAGAAATCATGAGTGGGGGGGTGAGGGAGGGGAGGTCATGGACGTGAGGGGAGGAGTGGGAGGTCATGGGCGTGAGGGAGGGTGGGGTCATCTGTCATTATCATATTTTCTCCTCCTCTTCTTCCTGTCATATCTTCGTCTTCTTTTTCCAGGGCTTCCTCCACTGCTGCTATTCCTGCTCTCTCTCATCATCATCATCACTGCCAATTTCAGCTTCCTGCCGGAGTAACTCAACACTCAGATTCTCAAAAGATCGTAAGATAAATTTCTCTCGTAATTGTGGATACAAGACAATAGGCTCACTCAAGTAACTACACAATAAAAAAAAATTATGACGGATAAAAATGGCGTCGACTTTGCACTGAGACTGTACCGTAATTTGAGACCTTTTCTTATATCAGGTTAGGTTAGGTTAGGGAAGGCAGACGACCGTAGGATACCTCTTGTTTTTGTTGTCTTAAGAGTCCTTCTGGCCGAGTCCTGGGAGCGTGGGAGAGGTCCTTGTCTCATCCTATCTGGTGACGTCCATCCCTTTCCAAGCAGAGGGTATACTGTAGGATGTAGGGTCTCCTATATTGCTGACGTAGGGTGTTCCTTCTCAATCCTAAGCTCGAGGATATAGGATGGAGGATACCTGGAGGACTGATCTTATCAAGCGTAGGATTTTGGACTTCATTATGTGTAGGATTTCTTGGTTCGTTTCTGGCATGGTGAGATTTAGGATATAGGATACCTGGAGGATGAACCCGTGTCTCATCCTATAGAACTATAGAAGGACTTTCCCCGCTCCAGGTGATTAGGTTACCTGACTACCTGACGAAGTATTTCCAGGTCACGTGGAGCTATTTCCGGGTCGGTGGTGAGCCATTAAAGTGTTGTAGAGGTGACTTTAATTTAGAGAGAGAGAGAGAGAGAGAGAGAGAGAGATATCCAGCTGTATAGTCATTCTTCCGATGTCCGTGTTTCAGTCCGTCCGTTGTCCTTATGTAAATTCTGCCGTTGTCCGTAAGTCAATCCGTCCGTTGTCTGGCCATCTGTGTCCGTGAATTCGTATGGAGAGGTATTCGACAGGAGTGGTCATGCATCCGTTTGACCGTCCGTCCGTGCGTGTCTGTCCGTGGCCGTAGGAGACCAGAGGCGGTTCTTTCCCACGTTCTTCCCCCAAGGCCGTAGGAGACGATCCCAGGTGTTCTGTTGTGTGTGTGTGTGTGTGTGTGTGTGTGTGTGTGTGTGTGTGTGTGTGTGTGTCCATCTAAATATTTATACTATATATTTTAACAATTTAGATAAGAATTGATGCGAAAATTAATAACTTACAATATATTGGATTTTATTTAGTATTGTATGTACAGTTTGTGGGCAATATTCCCTGGACACATAGTAATATATATTTTCTCTATGTACCCGTGGAGCATTATACAGGTTTTCACTATAAATTACCTCTGAATGATAGCGTTAACTTAAAACGCTATAAACATAAAGACAAAATTCTAAGTAAATCGATGTTAAAATCTCAATGTTAAAATTACGTACACGACCGTTAAGTAGGTGAAGCCAGATGTTAACCAAGAGAATAATGTTGGAAGTATTCGTGGCTTTTTTTTTTTAGGGGTAAGAATGATTTAACGTAAGAATTTGTAAGAATCTGCTATCAATTGGGTCGTTTTTATACTTCGGGTCTTTTTTTTTTTTTTACTGAAGTATGAAGGTGTTTGTCGTACGAGGCTATAAGAACATAGACCCGCGTCACGTGGGGTAATAATCTGTTTTATGGGACTAACTGTATTTCAATTAGCAAGTCTGAGTATCTGGGTCCTGGTGTGGTTAAATATTCTCTCTCTCTCAGCGCGGGTTGATTGGATTGCGCTTCACGATTCGTCTTTGTGCGCCCTACGTCTGGATGGCTGGCGTGAGGGGGTAGCTGGGGGTCGTGGGAGAGAGTCGGGTAGATGGCCATTAAAACGCCTTGGTCTTCCTCTTCCCGCGACGACCCGTTATCGAGTTCAACCCCTTGACAGGAGAGCTCAACAGGACATAATGTAGTATCCTCCGGGGCGTTCCCAGGCTGAGTCCCGGGCTTCTGTTGCAATCCGGCCATGTACTGAGCGTAATGTGGGGGCTCACAACTAAGCGTAATACGGCTCTACACGGAGAATAATAGTGTCGTACGATGAGCGTTTTTCCTCCATTTACTTAACATTACGATCAAGCTATTAAATTTTCCTCATACAAAACACAAAGTATTAAATACACTTTTAGTCATTATGAATTTATGCAGGATTCATCAGCTTGTGGGTCCTATAAGCAGTGCAGAATTGGCGAGTAGAGTTTAGGGTGTGATGCTCGCCCTGGGGCACCATTGCTCGTACATCACGCATCGCCATTGGCTCCCTGATGACCGCTTTGTTCTCTCAAGTCCCGTCGACGCCGCCTCACGAGTCCTGGCGTCTGCTAATTTAAATTTCTCGTCATTAACTTCTGCAGCAACTCATTAAAATAACCGTAATTGAGATAGAATAACAGAGAGGTTATAAAACAAAGAATTTTTATTATTTCTTTAAATTGAATAATATCGATTATATAATTAGTTGTATATGTTTTTGAGGGAAGTGTAAATATTTAATCTTGATATCATTATGTAAATGATCAATAATCGATTCTTAAGATTTATTGATAACCTTGGATAAAGTAGAAAAAAATAAAACGGGAAATAATGCAAATTAAAAAAACGGAATGATGATAAAATTAACAAAGAGCAAATTGATAAAATTTAGTAATAATAATAATTATGAAAGTAATAATAGATACGATTTCAAATAAAAGGAAAACAAATGAATAGAAGAATATATAAATAAACAAAAACTGCTTAATAATAATAATAATAATAATAATAATAATAATAATAATAATAATAATAATAATAATAACAACCAGTACGAAAAAAAATCAAATATATAGAAAAACGAAAGTGACAAAAAAAAGCTCAAGCGTAGAAGATTAAACAAATTCACTTTTATACACGGCTAGTCCCATAAAAGCAGGGCAGAATATTAAATAAAAGTGGTGAAAGTAACTAGAGAATGAGACTAGGAGAAAAAATAGCTAAGATGAGATTAAACAAACTCGTGTGAAGGGGAGGAGAGAGGAAGGTGGGGGGGGTGGAGAAAAGATGCTATATCACGGTTTAAAGGTAATGTTGTAAATTTTGAAAATGCTGATGTTGCAAGTGTTTCTTTAAGTTGTGTTGCAGAAAGTTAGAGAGAGCATGATTTTGCAGACAATGATGTTACGAGTTTAATAATAATAATAATAATACAGATAATAAAATAATAGTAATAATGAAGACGATAATAATAATAATAATAATAATAACAAAGAATATATATACAAATTTACATAAGTTGAACTGATTATCCTTGTCATTGTTCAGTGGATTATTATTATATACATTTTCTTATTTCTCTCTCTCTTCTTCCTCCCGTCATTCTCTTGCTTGGCGGGGGTTGATGACGGTGAACATTCCTTGCTGTAATTATGTTGGTCACACCGTTTACGAGAAGGTAGTGGAGAGGTCAGAGATGCTGTTATTTTTGTTTAGTTTATTATTATTATTATCGTCTTCATTATTACTATTATTTTATTATCATTATTATTATTATTATTATTATTATTATTATTATTATTATTATTATTATTATTATTATTATTATTATTTGTGTGTGTGTTATCATAGAAGTTCGCCTTAAAGATTTGCAGCCCGAGGGAACACCCTTCAAGACACCTCCCTCCTTTCTTCACCCTCCCTCCCTCACTCACCTTTCCTCACCCTTTCCTCACCTTGCCTACCTCCCCACCACCTCTGTATACCTGGTGTGGTGTTAATTATCTCAGGTGTTGCGTCAAGTGATAAGAACAGACCACGTGTGACCATCTTCCCTACCCTCCCCTCCCCTCCTCCCCCCTTAGATTTTTCTGTGTATGTGATTTATATCCAAGTGAATAACAGAGATATTTATTATTGAATTATGAATGAAGTGTGTGTTAAATAGAGTCGTTATTTGTAATGGCTGTTGGGTATTATTGTAAATGTAAGTATTTGTGACTTTATTTCATATTTTACTTTCCTGTTGGAACTTTGAGTACGACGAGTTAAGTCCTAGCATAATAATTTAATCCCGTGAGTACGATAGCTTAACCCTTGAGTACGATATCTTAATCCATTGTGTACGATGTCTTCCCATTGGGTACGATATCTTAACTCCTTGAGTATGAGGAGTTAAACTCCAAAATATGGTGATTTAACCCTTTGAGTACTTTGTCTTAACCCCTTGAGTACGATAAAAATTGTACTGAAAGATAATTAATTGTTTATTAGAATAGAATGGAAATAATATTCAAGCCAGCGAAATAATATTAACGATTGATTCAGCTGAAATAAGAAAAAAAATCGTGTGGTTAAAAGCGTAACTGATAACTCGTGCCCTGATGTTGCAATGCTTCGCTGGCCCCACAAGCTCATTCCTTTGTTGCTCTTTATGTTGATGTTGCAAATGGTAGTTTTACGGCAAACTTTTATTGACTTTTCATTACCATATAAAATGTTATTGGGTAATAAATTTTGCACTATCTTTCGTTTTCTTTCATATTTTAAGGGAAGTATTTATGAGCTTAGGAATGTAAATAAAAGTTTGGAATGATAATAATAATAATAATAATAATAGCAATAACAACAAAATTGGCGCGCATTTTATCTCTTATTTACTTTCGCTTTTAAGAGATGTAATTAAGATGAGTTTGGGCGGGCACTTTATCAGATCGTTTTAGTTTCAGTGTGTAAGCGAGGTAAATATAAAGAAAATCGAGCACACTTTTCATCCCGCATTTGTTTCTGTTTTTAAACAATGTAAATACGGAGATATTTTTTGGCGCGCACGATTCTCAGTTGGTTAATACCGTTTTAGATGTCTTTTGTGTTAAGAATAACTGTGTTTTATGCCTTAGTGAGTTTCATCATTTGGGTGTTGGCTGTAGCAGAGAGAGTCGTAACGGTGTTTGTGGGTGTGTATGGATGTGTGTGTGTGTGTGTGTGTGTGTGTGTGTGAAGGGCCAGTGAACACGAGCATGTCATATTACATACAGGTTATATATCTTATGTAATGCGTGTAGGGGTGATGATGGAACTGGTTGTTAGCTCACTGTTGTCAGGTAGAGAGGGTGATATAGTTGTTTGATTGAGTTGTCAGGTTGGAAATGAACGTCGTTTGTGGTGGTAATGGTGGTAGCACTAGTTGAGAGTATACACTGTAGCTTGTTGTCAGGTTATCAGGGCATTCCGTAGCATAAAGTTAATGGTGGCAGTGGTATTCTTGGTAGATTTATTTATGTTGTCAGGAATGGTTGTCAGGTTGGAAGGGTCCTGTGGTTAGTCTCGGGGTGGTGTCAGTGACGTCAATTTTGGCATATAGAAATTATTTAACCATTCTCGGGGTATTTGTTGATTGGTCTATTGTTAGTGGGTGGGTGGGTGGGTGGGTGGGTGGGTGTGTGATAGTGGCTTGATAGTGTGGGTCCGTGGCAGTGTGGGTGGAGGGACCTGGGAGTAAACCCCCCCCTCCCGTTACCTGTTCACCTGGCCTCATCACCTGTTAATGACTTGATTACCCATCTCTCGTTCCCGCCTACCACCGCCCGCTAAGTTGCCCGCCCACCGCCACCCACAGAAGCCCCCCCCCTCCCCGCCACCCACTAAGCCCCGCCACCCGTAATACCTCCGCCCTGCCGCCCATCCAATGTCAAGTCTCAAACAACTCACTTATATCACCCACCCCACACCCACCCACACACACCCACCCCACACCACCACACACACCACCCACCCCACACACACACTGCCACCCACCCCACACACACTGCCACCCCACCCCTGCCACCACCCCCTGCCCACACACACACAGCCACACACACACAGCCACCACACACACACACAGCCACCACCCCACACACACCACCCACCCCACACACACACATACCACACACACACAGCCACCCCACACACACACACCCACACACACACACAGCCACCCACCCCACACACACACAGCCACCCACACACACACACAGCCACACACACACACACACCCACACACACACACACACAGCCACCACCCCACACACACACACACAGCCACCCACACCACACACACCACACCACACACCCACCCCACACACACACCCCACCCCACACACACCCACCCCACACACACACACACACTGCCCCACCCCACACACACCCCACCACCACCACACACACACCCCACACACACACACACCACCCACCACACACACACACACACACTGCCACCCACCCCACACACTGCCACTCATCACACACTGCCATGCACCACCCATTGCCACCCACCACCCACAGGCTATCACATATATACAAACAAAACGCACACATATGGAAGTGCACACATAAAGATCCCTTACACACACACACGAATATTAGCTCCGGATATACAAAATCTGTGTACATAACGAAGTCGTGTTTACACTTACAGGCCAACAGGTTGTTTACTTTTGGTCTTCAGCTGTTTGTTTACTCTTGTTTATTGTAGTTCTTCAGGTGTTTATATAAGTTTGTGTACTGTTGGTCTTCCGGAGTTTGTCGACAACCAATTCAGTGTGTCGGAGGAAGAGGCGGCCATGTTGAGTTGTAATTTCTCACTTGACTTCATTGTTCATTTTAAGCAAGACGTTTTGATAAGCTTTAATTACTCTTTGTTTTATTCTTTTTTGTTTTTTTTATTATTTATTACATTCATTATTGATTCTGTTTTATTGTATTTTTCTTTATTTCTCTACTGTTTATAATCAGTTACAGGTTCATAAGTTTTATAATTTTTTTACTTATTTTTTAATTTAGTTTTTACACTTGTTTTATTTACTTTTTTACACTTTTATTTTCATATTTGCTTTTATTTGTTTATTGAAATGATTTTGTTTTATTTGTTTATGCTACGATAAGGGAGATAAGATTTAGTATGATTTAGAGTAGTGTGACTTCTTATCAATATTATGAAGGCTCTAAGAGTATGAGTGTGATAAAGTGTGGTAGAGTATGACAAAGTGTGGTAGTGTGATAAAGTGTGGTAGTGCGTGACAAAGTGTGACAGACTGTAACAAAGTGTGGCAGAGTGACTAGCTTAAGGTCACGGTGTAGCGCATACGTGTTGGATATACGCAATTACCAGGTGTGTTACGGTATAGCCAGGTGTGTGTGTGTGTGTGTGTGTGTGTGTGATGGTGACTTCTAGTAATTCAGCCAACATAGAGCAAAACGAACGCCTGATGGTGATGAAGGTGATGATGATAAAGATGGTGCAATGGTGAAAATGAGTGAGTCGTGTTGATAGTGACGGTTCCAGTGATTATACAAGTAGGCGAGGAGTGAAATTGATGATGACGTTGATGATGATGATGGTGGTGGTGGTAGTGATGATGATGATGGTGGTGAGGATAATGTTCTCAGAAGACGTTTAAGACGATGATGCTACGGACCCCTGTGTGAGAGAGTTAATATTTTTGTCAGTATATCCAAATCAACGTTACAGATACAGACGTAAACACAAGTATCAGTACAGTACAGGTTCTATGTATATACAGGTTACAATATCTTATCAATTTCTCTCTCTCTCTCGTTACAGTTAAAGTCGTTACGAAAGAGTGAGAGGCGTCACTTAGAGCCTCGTTGATGGCAGCTATTACCACCACTTACCTCCTTCTCACACTACCCTCTTCCACCACCCCTGACCTCTGAGAGAGAGAGAGAGAGAGAGAGAGAGAGAGGTGGCACTGGGTTGTCGGGGTGTGGGTGTAGGCTGTGATTCTCCTCATATATTATCTATTAACTGTTATTCCTGTTTAAATTAAATATACCGTGGGTTTGTGCGTGTCTGTCGATGTTTTAAGTGGCGGTTCTCTCTCTCTCTCTCTGTTTTGTGATATCAGTACAGGACACGCCAATACAATGCCCTGCTTTCATTCCTTTACAGAGCAACACAACCAAAACAATGGATAGAGGTTGCCAAGTCATGTAATATGCTCGCCACTTTCCTTCCGCGCCCATACGAAAATTACCAACATCAGCCATACATAAGTATATCCATTATCTCTAGATAACTCCTTAATCTTTGGAGGTATTTGATGATGAAGAGACACCTAGATTATATTAAGTGGGTTTATAAGGCTGGGTAAATACATCTTCCCGTTACAATGACTAGAGTGTCAATAGAGGTTGTGAAAACAATAAACGGAGTGATGAGTAATTCGGGCACTTATCCCCTGGTGAGGGTGGCGGGAGAAACAGATGACAGTCGACTCGTGATGGATGGAGGCAGTATTGGAATCCTTACCGAGGTGTTGAGACCGATGTGTGTGGTCGTCTGGTGATGGAGTCTTGGTGTTATCTTTATTGTTGATATTTTGTATTGTATATCATATATTTTATCTTGCATTTGTATTCTTATATACCTGTACTTCTAGTTACAATAAACAACAACAACAACAATAATAGTAATAATGATAATGATAATAATAATAATACCTATTTATTTACCCTTCATCAAGCTGTACTAACCAAACAATTTTATTTTACAGGTAAGCTTGTGTGTCCTGTTGACGAGGATTGCCTCACTGGCCGGCTGTCAAGGTTGGTGTACCTCAGTTCACTCGACACGTGAGTTTGTTGCATAGTTTTTTTTGTTAAAAGTATTTAGTGTTTTGTAGAGATTTCAACGACGGTAGCAAGTAGTGAACCTCTGTGTGTGTGTGTGTGTGTGTGTGTGTGTGTGTGTTAATATTTAGTGATGTGTGGTGTCGACATCAGGCAGTGTGCGTCATGGGCTTTCAAGTTATGACGCACACGATGACGCCACAGTGACCGAACGCAGTGATGACGACAATATGACGTAATGAGGGGGGGGGGCTCGTCACGGCCTGGTGGTAATACGGGTCACAGGTCGCGTCCTCTTGCAAATAATTATCACCTATAAGAACGTACTGTATAATTCTTAATATTTTTTTTTGGCGAAGCGAAAAATTAATATTGTTCTCTGTTTCATTACTGTTGAGTTTAATTAATTTATGTATATGATTATTTGTTCCGATTCCTGTATTGTAATTTATTTTATACTTATTTATTTGTTACTCTATTTGTATCTTTAAATATTCCGTACGATCATTTTCTCTTCATAGCCACCTTTTATTATTGATTATTAATTTCATACTTTATAAGTTTGTGTGTGTGTGTGTGTGTGTGTGTGTGTGTGTGTGTGGTCACGCAGGTGTGGTTCGCGTGTTTGTTTTGGTATGTTTGGGTAGGTGTGTGGAGGCCAAAGGGGCGTAACACATATCACGTTTTGTTTTTTTTATCCGTCTCATCCCTCCGTGTTTTTGGTATGCTTCCTCTCTTGTCTTCATTTTCTTCTCCTTTGTCTCGTTCCTTCCTTTGTTCCTTTGATTTCTTTATTTAATTTGTTCTCTTATTTTTATTCCTCTGCTCCTTTGTTTCATCTCCTATTTCCCTTTACTTCATTCATATTTTTCAGTCTCCTTTCATATCTCTTTGATTTCCTTCATTCATTCTTTCCACTCTGCTTTATTCCTTCTGAGTAATAATTTCGTTTAATATCTTTTCTTTCTCTTTGTTTATTGTTAATCGGGAAAGAAATGAAAGAAATAATGAATGAATCAGTAAATATACCACACGTGTGTATTGTATATTAAAGAAAATAAACGATAAATAGAGAGAAAAAATAATCGACTGGATATATTAACATGTTAAAAATGTTCAGTTAAGTACAAAATTATCTGGACATTTTTGCCAATATGTAGGAGAGATTATCGGGAAAAAATATGTAAATTAGCTAAACTAGATGTTAAAATAAAGTATATATACAAACTCTATTTTACGTCCGTTTACAATTGATCGCTGTAAAAAAAATCGACCAATCTATGCTGACGCCGGAAGATCTATTTATTTAGGTTGAATTTTTCTGATATTTTACCTTTCATATTTCTCTAGTTTATTTGTTAATTTTCTTTTTATTTCGTTGTTCATTAAGTTGTTCAGGAACTAGTAAAAAAAAAAAGTCTTCACTCTTGACCTATATTATTTGTTTACGTTTGCATAATATTTTCCCACAATTCCCAGCGGGTGGTTGTGACAGGATGGCCAACCCAAATCGCAGGTCACGCAGGGATGATGTGTGTGAGAGAGTTTAGGGTTTACGGTTGGTAATTGTGAACTTCCTTGACAGTCTGGCCAACCCCGACGGCAGGTCTTGTAGGTGAAGTTGAATAGGGGTTGACGGGACTTTGAGTTGGTAACTGTGAACTTCCTTGACACTGTGGCCAACCCAGAGTACAGGTCATGCAGGTGGGTGGATCGTGACGGATGTGTACGATTTTCAGTTAGTAACTATTAACCTTCACTGACAGTATAGCCAACCCAAAGTGTAGGTCTTTTAGGCCATTTAGGGAATAAATGTGGGGCTTCCTCGACTGAGTGTTTCCAACCCAGAATCAGGACTTCTAGGGGATAATGCGTGAGATTTTCTCGATTGATTAGTGGTAACTATGAGCCTTCATAGCAGTATTACCAGCCCGGAAATCAGGACTTGTAGGGGGATAAATATATAAGGTTTTCCCAGCTGTGTATTGGTAACTATGACCCTCCTTAGCAGTGTTACCAGCCCGGAATGCAGGACTTGTAGGAGTGGAGGGGGGGGGTAAATATATGAGGTATTCCCAGCTGTGTATTGGTACCTGGCTCTCCTTAGCAGTGTGGCCAGCCCGGAATGCAGTACTTGTAGGGGATAAATGTATGAGGTTTTTTTCGGCCGTGTGTTGGTAACTCTGTCCCAACCTCAACGTTCTAGCGGGTAATGCCTCTTATTATGGTCAACATAATTACACCTAATGTTGTCAATTATCCCTTGGGAATATGGCCTTCTTTACCTGGAGAGAGAGAGAGAGAGAGAGAGAGAGAGAGAGAGAGAGAGAGAGAGAGAGATAAACACTCATTGCTAGGTTGTATAGTGTGGTCATAACTTTAGCGTTTGTCTGTGTGTGTGTTTATTTACCTACGTGTTCGTTCATCCGTCCATCTGTCTGTCTATCTGTCTGTCTGAATTGTATATCTTTCCATCGAGCCTGATGTTGACAGATTTTCTCTTTTTTGTATCTCACACACACACACACACACACACACACACACACACACACACACACACATCACGCCACACAATTTCGGCCAACAGTTCAGCCGTGACTGTCAGAGGTGACTGGACACAATATACAGTGATATGAGTGACTGGGCCCGGATCACCCACTGACCAACCAAGCTATAGTGAGTAAGAACCTAACCTAACCCACCGACGCTCTTCAGGGTAATAAAGGCTTTGGTGTTAGGGATGTAGATGGTGGAGAAGGTTGGCACAGGTGTATAGAGTTAGACAGCAGGGGTATTTGGGGGTGTAGACGAGGAGGAAAGGGAGGAGGAGGGGAGGAGGGGAAGGGAAGATGAGGGAGGGGAGGGGAGGGGAAGGGAAGGATGAGGAAGGAGGAGGTGAAGGGAAGGATGAGGAAGGGAGGAGGTGAAGGGAAGGATGAGGAGGGGAGGAGGTGAAAGGAAGGACAGGAGGGGAGGAGGTGGGAAGGGAAGGATGAGGAAGGAGGAGGTGAAGGAAGGATGAGGAAGGGAGGAGGTGAAGGAAGGATGAGGGAGGGGAGGAGTGAAGGGAAGGGATGAGGAGGGGAGGAAGTGAAGGGAAGGATGAGGAAGGGAGGAGGTGGAAGGGAAGGATGAGGCAGGGGAGGAGGTGAAGGGAAGGACAGAGGAAGGAGAGGTGAAGGGGAAGGATGAGGAGGGGAGGAAGTGAAGGAAGGATGAGGGAGGGGAATCGAAGGGATGAAGAGGGGAGGAGAGGAAGGAAAGAGTGAGGAGAGGAGGAGGAGGTGAAGGGAAGGAAAGTGTAAGGGGAGGAAAGGGGAGAGAGAGAGAGGTCATGGTGTGGGAATAGAGTCAACAGTTTGTTACTCGAGATAATGGCCACGTGTGTACTATTTCAACTACCTAATGGGCTGAGCCGGTGAGAGTGTGGGGTGGGGTAATGGGGTGGAAGGGGTTGGTGTGGGAGGGAGAGTGGAAAGGAGATATAAATTAGGAGAGAGAGAGAGAGAGAGAGAGAGAGAGAGAGAGAGAGAGAGAGAGAGAGAGAGAGAGAGAGAGAGAGAGAGAGAGAGAGAGAGAGAGAGAGTTTAATGCGTAAAACTTGACTTATGATTCAAACTCGTGTCTTGCCCTTTCGTCCGTGTTTCGTCTTGTCTCTTCTCCATATACCTCTCGTCCGTGTTTCGTTGTTGTCCTTCCTTCCCTATACCTCTCGTCCGTGGCAGTGACCTGGTGGCGGGGGGGTAAACAGTCACGTAGTAAAAAGATTGTATGGTGAAGGCGGAAGTGGTCAAGGCTGTGTACCTTAATGACGGCTGACCAGGTAATGTCTCCTACACGTTAGGGGAAAAAACAAACAACAGCGGACATGGTATAACGCCCTACGGTACTCCGGGATGTCCAGTATGTGTGGAGGGGGCTGTGTGTGGGGCTGTTTTGTGGGGGTGCTGTGTGGAGGGCCAGGAGTGTGTGTGTGTGTGTGTGAGATGACTACAGGGTGGTCAGCGTGGTTGTAGAAAGAACTGGTGTTAAATGGTGTTAGTAGGGAACGGTAAACTAAGTGATGGTGGTAGTGAATGGTGGTGGTAAGGTGATGGTAGTAGTGAATGGTGGTGGTAAGGTGATGGTAGTAGTGATGTGATGATGGCGAGGTGATGGTGGTAGTGAGGTGATGTGGTGATGGTGAGGTGATGGTGGTAGCGGAGGTGGGAGTGGTGGTGGTAAGGTGATGGTAGTAGTGATGTGATGATGGCGAGGTGATGGTGGTAGTGAGGTGATGTGGTGATGGTGAGGTGATGGTGGTTTTGATTACGGTGGTGAGTGGTGGTGCTGAGTGGTGAAGTGCTTAGTAATGGTATGGTGGGTGGTAACGGTATGGTGATGATATGGTGAGTAGTAGTGATGGTGACGGTATAGTGAGTGACGGGGGCAGTATGGTGAGTGGTGATGGTGACTCCGGTGATTGTTGATGGTAACTGTATGGTGAGTGGTGACGGTGTGGTGATAGTGGCGATGTGTTGAGTAGTGGTGATGCTGGTGGTGAGTGGTGACGTTAGTGGTGACGTTGGTGGTGATGTTTGTGGTGAGGGATGATAGTGAGTGGTGTTGTGGGCGATACACTGGACGGTAACAGGTAAGTAGGTCGCGGCTACACAACACTGATATATATAAACTGTTTACTATAGTGAGTCGGTCATATGAGAGAGAGAGAGAGAGAGAGAGAGAGAGAGAGAGAGAGAGAGAGAGAGAATGCGTTTGTTTTTCTTACCACCTTCACCACAGCTCTTTCTTTCTTTCTTTCTTTCTTTCTATTCCGTTGATATTATTGTTCTCCTGTTACCTACAACGTAAATTTTCTCTTAATAACGAAAGCGAGAAACTTCCCCATAGCGTAACATTTAACGAAAAGATTCTGGTTTATTACATTAACGACAAATAACGATAACGAAATGCTATTGTTGTTTTTAGAGATAGTGATTGGTCGAGCCTGTGTTGTTATTCATTTATATTAACTATAGCCATACATTTATATATTTTTTTTACAATTAGTTTTAGTTTATTTGTATCGACTGTGGTAATTTTTTGGGGTGTCGTGTTTACATGTGTGTGTGTGTGTGTGTGTGTGTGTGTGTGTGTGTTGTGTGTGTGTGTGTGTGTGTGTGTGTGTGTGTGTGTGTGTTTTGTGATCACTTTATGTGGTTGGTTCTCTAATTATCTCCTGACGACGACTTGTGGTTCTCTGTCTCTCTCTCTCTGTCTTAACGTTCTCCTGGCTAGTTATCTCTTGTCTCTTGACCAGTTCATGACCGTGGACGCCAGCGAGGGTGAAAGTTGATCACCAGTCACCCGGTCACCACCCACCGCCCTAATGCTTGCCTACCACCCCATGCCTCATCCACCCACCTACCACCCATGCCTCACCCACCAACCTACCACCCTCATGCTCACCCACCAACCCCACCTCATGCCCACCCACCCACCTACCACCCTCATGCCTCACCCACCCTACCACCCCATGCCTCACCCACCCACCCACCACCCTCATGTCTCACCCAAACACCCACCACCCCATGCCCTCATGCCTCACCCACCTACCACCCTCATGCCCATCCACCCACCACCACCCTCATGCCTCACCCACCCACCTACCACCTCATCTCATGCCCTCACCCACCCACCCACCCACCACCCTCATGCCCACCCACCAACACACCACCCCATGCCTCACCCAAACACCTACCACCCTCATGCCTCACCCACCCACCTACCCCATGCCCCATCCACCACCCACCCTCATGCCTCACCCACCCACCCACCACCCTCATGCCTCACCCACCAACCCACCACCCTCATGCCCCCCACCCACCCACCCACCCCCATGCCTCACCCACCCACCCCCACTCATACCATGCCTCACCCACCCACCCTACCACCCCATGCCTCACCCACCACCCACCACCTCATGCCTCACCCACCAACCCACCACCTCATGCCCTCATGCCTCACCCACCCCACCACCACCCCTCATGCCCCACCCAAACACCCACCACCATGCCATGCCCCACCCACCCACCACCCTCACACCCTCATGCCTCACCCAAACACCTACCACCCTCATGCTCACCCACCCACCTACCACCCCTCATGCCTCACCCAAACACCTACCACCCCCATGCCCTCACCCAAACACCCCACCACCCTCATGCCTCACCCACCCACCTCATGCCTCACCCAAACGCTCATGCCCACCCAAACACCCACCACCCTCATGCCTCACCCACCCACCCACCACCCTCATGCCCCACCCAAACACCCACACCCCCATGCCTCACCCACCCACCCACCACCTCATGCCTCCACCACCACCCACCGCCCTCATGCCTCACCCACCCACCGCCCTCATGCTTGCCTCACCTACCCACCTACCACCCTCATGCCTCACCCACCAACCTACCACCCTCATGCCTCACCCACCCACCTACCACCCTCATGCCTCACTCACCAACCTACCACCCTCATGCCTCACCCACCCACCCACCACCCTCAGGCCTGCTGTGACGGGTTGCAGATCAGATAGATAAGCCCAGGTTGGGTTGGTTAAGATTCTCCTGGGTAGCGTAAGGTTAAGTGAGGTGAGGTTATGTGATTTTTGGGAGCTATGTCCAATTTAGGTGAGGTTAGGTTAGGTTCTGTTGAGTTGAGTTATAACTAGGTTAGGTTAGGTTAGGTTAAGTTCTGTGGAGTTGAGTTATAACTAGGTTAGGTTAAGTTCTGTGGAGTTGAGTTATAACTAGGTTAGGTTAAGTTCTGTGGAGTTGAGTTATAACTAGGTTAGGTCCGATTAGTAGGAACCCAATTCATTATTACCTAATCCTACTCGCCGTCAGGCCCCGGGGAGTCCTTGAGTGGGCTTCACTCTGTAGGTCATGTGTCTCAGGAATTTGTAGGACCGCTCCTCTCGAATTACCAAGGGTCAAGCCTCTAGGTCGCCACCCGCAGGACGCCAGTTACGCCGTAGGACTCATGATCGCCTGCATAAGGTCATGGAGACTGACTTGGTCTGGTACAAATTCCTACAATCTCCTTCAGTTTTTTTAGTTCTTTGAAA
The DNA here is from genome assembly GCF_018991925.1 of Homarus americanus. Taxonomy (NCBI): domain Eukaryota; kingdom Metazoa; phylum Arthropoda; class Malacostraca; order Decapoda; family Nephropidae; genus Homarus; species Homarus americanus. The sequence goes on along the minus strand of NW_024734360.1, from coordinate 123,987 downwards.
TGCGAGAACATATAATACACTGGTGACTCAGTGCAATTTTTACGACATTTTATCCGTCATTGTGTCGGAGTTGTGAAGTCCACGATTTTAGGTGCGTTCTTGTACCTCCAGATAGTAAGGAAAATATAACCAGGAACCTTTGGGAATCCATTCTTATGCCGTACTTTAAGAGAATCAAATATAGATCATCCTGACCTCCCCAGTATGAGAAGAGATGACCTTTTGACTATTTGAGAGACTCCATATTTATTTTTAGCCAAATTTACAGGTGTTCAAATACCTCACTTCCATATCGGGACAATATTACTTAAGAATCTGTGAGAATCATTGTGTTGCCTACCATAAGTGAACCAGCCAGAGGTGTTATCTCCTCTGTAATTCGGGGAAAATTCATTAGATACGATCCTCTCAGAGTCCAGACCACAGCCATTGATGAGGTGAGCCGAGACATTTCATCAACCGCCCGCAGGTAATTGAATTGGCTTCACCACTTTCGATTTTTTTAAACGCTGCAGGTGATGGTGACCTTTGTGTGTTTTGTCACCGTTGATGGAGTTGGAGAGAGAGGGGGAGGTGATGGTGACTGTGGTGTGTTGTTATTGAGGGATGGTGACCTTGGTGATTTTTCGAGAACTAGTTATGGTTACCTGTGGTGTTTTTTGTGTGTGTTTTTGCTATTAAGGGATGGAGGTCGTCGTGATTTTTTCAAGATGTGAACTTCAGTGTTGACCTTTTTATTTATTTTTTTTTGGGGGGGGGGGGGGCTTCTATTATTGGTGATGGTGACTTTGGTGATTTTTCAACATACACTAATAATGGTTTTATAGTTTATTGGTACGTCATTGTCGATTGCAGAAATATTAAGAGTATTTTTCAGAAACTAATTGCCCGGAGGACTCTGTGTGTGTGCTTGTGCGTGCTTTAGAATGCTACCTTACTGGTGACTGGTGACTTTCTGTGAATGGTGATGATAAAAGCCTTGGTCAAGAGATATGACTTACAATTGGTGACTTGATATTATAAGAAAATGATACATAGTGATGATAAGAATCCTCGGTGAGTTTTTTTTTTCCCCAGGAAATAAAAGTCATGATCTCGTCCCTCTTGCTTTTGTTAATGTCACTGTTGCTTTTGATCTTTCTGTTCTTGTTTTCACTGTTATTGTTAATACTATTGTCACTGTTACTGTCAGTTGTTGTTGTTATTACTGTCACTGTTGTCGTTGGTGTCAGTTGTTGTTGTTCTCACTGTTGCTATTACTGTTTTGGTTGTCACTGTTTCTGTTACCTGTTGTCCTCTGCCGTTGTTGTAGTTGTCACTGTTGGGTGGTTGCCAATGTGTAATAAAATTCACTCCCTTGATCTTTAACAATCAAGGTAAATATATTTTTCCCCCGACAAAGGTGAACGTTGATTACTCTACGCCCAGGTGAGAGTGGACGGCGGTGTGGTGTTTGTGGATAAGAGCCGAGGGTGAAGGTGTCTGCTGTGAAGGGCTAACGAGAGAGAGAGAGAGAGAGAGAGAGAGAGAGAGAGAGAGAGAGAGGTTGTATTAAGTCCGATTGGTTGACTCTCTCTCTCTCTCTCTCTCTCTCTCTCGTTCCTTAAGTCTCTAGTTTATCCATAATTCTCCCCTTCCATCTCTTCCATACTACATCTTCTTTTCTTCTTCGTCTTCCCATTTCTTCTTAATTTTCCTTCTCTTATCTTCTCTTTTTCTACGTTTTTTTTCAGATTATCTATCTTTTCTTTTCTTCTCTTCTTCCTCTATTACTCTTCTTTCCATTTATTCTTCACCCTCTCTTTTCTTTGTTTCTCCTTCTCTTCCAATGTTCTCTCCTCTTCTGTTTCCTCTTTTTCATCCTATTATTATTATTATTATTATTATTATTATTATTATTATTATTATTATTATTATTATTACTATTACTATTCTTCTTCTTATTATTATTATTTTATTATTATTATTATTATTATTGTCATTTTTTATCATCAAAATCATCATCTTTTTACTTCTTTTGTATGATGTTTCGTTGTTAGTTTTTCTATTTCCTCTTATTCTCTTTTTTTTTACGTAATCGGTATAAGGGAAAGTGAACAGAGGGAAGGTAACTTGGAACAGGTTTTGTCCAATTGGTTCGTGAAAGTTCAACCATGACCAACTACACTGCCTCCCAACCCTTCCTTAGTGGTCAAGTTTCCTTTTAGGTTCAAGAGGATCACCTGAATTTTAGACACCCCCATCTTATTTTCCCTTAAGATGTATCACTTTGATGCTAACCTAACCTAACCTAACCCCACCAGGTGTTACGTTAAGGTATCTAATCATCAGGTGATCCGTCAAACTGATACTCAATACCTTTGTCTTAAGTAATATTTCATCTATGTCTTTGTGGATGTAAGAGACTAATAATTTTAGTTACAATATAGTCTCTGTGTCATTCTATTGCCATTTTGGATTCCTGTCATCACTCTGTCGTAACATAATGGAGGCTGTTACGTGTATTTTTCATGTCTCCAGGTAAACGGGGGGGGGGGGGGGGGGGGGGGGGGATTTAGGGGTTGGAAGGGAGATTTAACGTAAGGGAGTTTGAGAATCTGCCTTTGTGTCGTATCTTAAGCCAAACAGTCAGATACGTTCTCTCACCACCGGTTAATTGGAGAAAATATTAACTTGGGAACTCTTAAGAATTCATTTTGGTGTCGTAACTTAAGTCGAATAGTTACGTTCTCACTTTACGACGGAAATTCAACCTATGATCCTTTGTGGTTATGAGTCAAGGTCCCCCACATGGGTCGATGAACGGCGTCGATTAATGGTACATGGAGTGTGTGATCCGCTTTATAGAGACGCGTGGTTCTTTTACTTGACTTAGTAATGTTATTGGTTATTTAGTGTGAACCGGTTTATTGAGACGTGTGGTTGATTTAATTTACTCTTATAAACTACCTAATGTAACAAGATCTGTAACGTTAATACATGATAGTAGTCAATTAGTCTCTCTCTCTCTCTCTCTCTCTCTCTCTCTCTCTCTCTCTCTCTCTCTCACACATAGACGTTGCTTCATAAGTGTTACCCTCTTGATTGTGGCTGCCTCACACCTGGTAGCCAACATCCGGCGGGGCAGGTGTGTGGGAGCATCACCTGTTGGAGCGTGAACACCTTTGTTGAGGCGACCACTACCCTGTCCTTCCTCTTGTCCTCCCTGGTACCTAGTGTGTCTGTACCTGCCCTCACTCCCTGGTACCTAGTGTGTCTGTACCTGCCCTCACTCCCTGGTACCTAGTGTGTCTGTACCTGCCCTCACTCCCTGGTACCTAGTGTGTCTGTACCTGCCCTCACTCCCTGGTACCTACCTTTCGCCCCCTTGGCCCATCACCAGGTGTGTCCCGGCGTACAGTCAGCCCCACCTCGCCCCGTGTGTGTGTGTCTTGCCGGAAACAGATGCATCCTCGCACCTTGAGCTACACCGTGTACCTCCTCCCTGGCCGGATACAAAGGGCGGTTTAAGTCTACCTCACCTGGCCTCTCGCATCACCTGTTTAGAGAAAATATGTTTATATCTGATCGGATTACCTGAAGATTATCCACGCGCTAACCTAACGTCACCCAACCTAACCTAACCTAACCTAAATAAACCGTAGTGACACAGAACTAGCGGGAAACTCATAGAAATAATTGATAAAATTAGACATAGAAAAAAATAAATAAAAACTGATTTACCGTGACCCATTTAATTCAACATGGGATGGATACCTGGTGATAAGTGTGGCGTAACAGGTGTGTATAGGTGTGTATGTATATATGGATAGTTTGGTTCTCTTTCTGTACGCTTGTGTAAGTATAAAGGTTAGGTTAGGTTAAGTTAGACTAGCTTAGGTTAGCTTAAATTAGGTTAGGTTACATTAGGTTAGGTTACATTTGGTTAGGTTAGGTTAATGAACGCTAGAGTGTAAATATCCAGGTAGAGCACATACTATAGTGGCGCTGTATGAAGTATAACTGTGTATAATGTAAATTGTTTCGTCGTGTATAATGAATACTTTGTTTACACACACACACACACACACACACACCTACCTCAAAACAACTTCCGTTAACATGACCTAAAAATACAAGTAACGGTACTTCTATTAAAATCGTTTATGTTCCTCGTTGGTAAAAACACACAAAAGCAAGTTACGCGATTGTGTTTGTTGTGTGTTTGATTTTTGTCTGTGTGTTTGTATCTCTTACTCTCGTCTATAATGTGTGTTTGTGTATTACAGTTCAATAAGTGAAGTGTGTGTGTGTGTGTGTGTGTGTGTGTGTGTGTGTGTGTGTGTGTGTTTGTTTGTGTCTCAGCGTTCATGGGTTGGGGTGGTTGTAGTGGGGGAGGGGGAGGAGGTGAAGGATTAAGAAATGGGTGATGGAGAGAATGGGTGGTGGTGGTGAAGAGGAATGGGTAATGGATGGGTGAGGGGCAGAGGGAGTGGGATGATGGGTGCTGATGGGGGAGGAGGGTGACCACTAGATTATGGGGGAATAATGGGGGAGGTTATATGTCTGTGTGAGAATGTAAATGGGGATATGTAGTCTCTTGTACTGAACCTTTTATAAAATAATAATAATAATAATAATAATATTAATAATAATAATAATAAACGGTTTATTAATCGAGTTGCAGCCGGTGGCTGAAAATATACAGACTTACATTTGATTTAGACATAATGATATAATTTTTACAGGGCTGTACAGTACATAAATCAGGAGTTGTTTATTATTTTAACAATAGATGGGATGGTGCTGTTCTTATATCTATTGGTGCGGGCTCTTATGGGCTGAACTTTGTTGTAGTGGCGGACTGCGTGAGTTGGGTGGGGGACTGCAGGTGGCAGGAGGTGGCGATGACGAGGGTGGTGCAGTAGTTCACTGCCAAACCTTTCCAGTGCTTGGTGGTGGAGGTCACTGAGGGATGGCATTTCCAGGGTGGAGAGAGCGTTGGTGTAGCCGGAGTATTCTGCGCCGATCATGATTCTGCAGGCCCTTTTCTGTACCTTCTCTAGCTGACGTTGTTGGGTGGTATTTACAAAAATGTGTTTGTCAAAGTATGTATGTATGTATGTATGTATGTATGTATGTATGTATTTATAAGAATAAGTGAATAATATTAATAATAGTAAAAGTAATAGTAATAATGAATCATGCTTATATGCCTTAATCACACACTGGATCTCAGATGACATTTTCTATGCACATCATCAAAAGAAAACGGCGCGCCAGACTTGGGTTACCAACATTGCAGGTAATCGAGGCGTGACGGTGCTCCCATCTGGTGGTCGGGAGGTGGAGGGAGGGTCATCACCCCAGGAAGTGGGGGTCGGGAGGAGGGGCGGGAGAGGTGTGTAGTAAACGACCAATTAGGTTATTTGGGGTTAACGAGGAGGTGGTCAAGGTCAACTTCATGAACAAAAAATAGACTGGAAGTTTTGATGGTTTGTTTTCTCTCTCTCTCTCTCTCTCTCTCTCTCTCTCTCTCTCTCTCTCTCTCTCTCTCTCACATACACACACTTTTTTGTGTTGGGTAATTCTTCACATTATATTATATCTTGAAAGCAAAAACAACTAGCAAACTAATTAATAGTTTGGCGTTTAATTGAGAAACACGAAGAAGACAGACTTAAACGTTAATTAGAAAAATACCTGTTCTTATACCTGACTTATATATATACATTAATAATAGATCATAATTATAACCTTAGCCATTTATATTGATCTTTGATTTGATATCTGTTAACGAGACACAAGTTAGTTAAGGCATAAGAAAATTCATGACAATTTTTTATTTATTTGGATTTTTTCTTAAGTTCGCGGTATTTTTTTTTTCATCTTCAAGTTCATCATTGTCACTGAGGTTGGTAAAGAAGGCATCCCAAGGGAAGTTAATTAAGGTGTGAGATACCTGCCAGGTGTTCCCTTACCTGGGCTCCCCCTCCATCACCACCACCACCTTCCCTATCACCACCACTTCTCACCGTCACCACCCCTCACCACTATCCCTATCACCACCATCCCTAACCACCGTCAGTACCACCCACCACCTTCATCACCACCACCACCTTCACCCATACCACCATCACTACCACCACCTCTTTCTGCTGCCCTCACATCTCAAGCGTGACGGGGGTGTGGTGGCGCTCCTTTGTCTATGAGTAGTGTGTGTGTGTGGTGAGGGGGTGTTGGAATGATATGTGTGTGTGTGTGTGTGTGTGTGTGTGTGTGTGTGTGTAATAATGATGTGTGTGTGTGTGTGTGTGTGTGTGTGTGTGTGTGTGTGTATAATAATAATAATAATAATTAACGGTTTATTGAAAGAGCTTGGCAGCCAAAAGGCTGAAAATATATAGTTACATATTTGGGGAATGGGTTTCGAATTACAAATAATATACAAATAACATAAGTGATATAAATAAGATATATAATAACTAGATGGGGAAAAGCTCAAACTACAGGGCATTTCAACATGGTGATAGTGCAAGAAGGAGGATTTACTGGGAGTGAATACACTGGTTTATTACAAGTTATTGATAATTTTTACAATGGTTGGAACTGGGCTGTTCATATAGCGATCAGTTCGTGCACGTATGGGCTGGATGCGGTTGTGGTGTCGAACACCAATTCTCGGGCTTGGGATCTCAGGTGGTAGTAGGAGCCGGTGTCGAGGATGGTGCAGAAGCTTCTTACCAAATTTGCAGATGAGGTCGTGGTGATGGTCAGTGAGAGTCGAAAGGGTCTGTGTGTGTGTGTGTGTGTGTGTGTGTGTGTGTGTGTGTGTGGTTTTTTAACTGCTTTAAGTCAAATAAATCAGAGTACCGTCCTCATATCTTAGGGTTGGGGACCACAGTCCTCCACTCTACCCGTTCTCGGGCTGTTTTTTTTCCCAATCTAAGTGTCCAAGGTTTTGTGTCTCTCTGGGGACTCAGTTTTTAATTTCATTCAACCCTCTCAGTCTCTGCCTTCCCCTGGCCCCCCTACCTTTAACTTTGCCCATTAATATTTCTGGTATTATTCCCCCATCCCTGATTATATATGACCAGTGTCAAAGTTTTCCTTTTCTGTACATTTCGAGTATTTATCTTAGGAGTTTTTGCAAGTTTTAGTATTTTTCATTTGTTTTTTTTTAAGTCACCTGAAGCTAAAGTCCTGTGGATTCTTAAGCGTTTATTGACACTTGGTTTTGAACTTGGTGAGAATCGTAGTTGAATCCTGTGGTCATATCGGTTGTCTGATAGATTGAGTCACGTTATTTAGTGTCTGTTCTTGTGGTGTCGGTGTAAAACGCTTGTTGACATTGATTTTGAAGAACTATCCATCATAGTTGAGTCTTGTGGTTTCTTAAGCGTTTATTGACACAGGTATTGAACAGCTGGAAGGGTTAGTTGGGAGGGAGTATGGACCCAAAAACTATGATCCATTTAAGAACTGATCTCTAGAAAACAAAAGCAAAAATCAGATATATTTCATTTAAAGTTGATATCCGGTGAAGAAACACAAACAACAGCTGTCTCTCTCTCACATCCGGCTAGAAATAGTTTCCTGTGTGTGTATCCGATGACCCCCCTCTCACCCGGCCTGACCTGACCTGACCGTCACCCAGGGAGAGGAGAGGTCCGATAGGAGTCCGCAGTCTCTTAACAGCCGACATAGTGGTAACACGTTAGTTGAGGTCAACGCAGGTCAGGGAAACACGTAGATGAGAGGTAAGGTGGAGGTGATGATGGGAATTACTGTTTTTGTACCTGTGTATACCTGAATTATTCCTTTGTACCTGTATTTCTTTTTTTTACAGTTAAATCACTAATTGTATTGACCCTTTTATATTACCTCGTTCTGTAGCAGGTTGTGTGACGGTGCTGGTGTTAATGAAGGGTTATGTGGTGGATCTGGTAACAGTGATCCGGTGGTAAAGGTTAAGACTGTTTAGTTGGTAAACAGACTGAGGAGTGAAGGGATTGTGATAGTGTTGCAGATACATGACTCGTCCAAATGATCCTCAAGGTTTAACTCCAAATTCCCGATAGACATCAACCTAACCTCTCGGATTGGAGCCCAGTTCTAATGGGCCCCAATCTTGACGGGTAGGTTAGGTTAGAACTCCATTAGAACTGGAACTCATATAATAGAATAATTGGATTCCATTCGTTCTGGGCTCCGAAGACCAAGTTAGGTCAGGCTTTATCAAGATTTGGACTCGCATTACTTGCGACAGTTGAGAAAAAGAGGAAACAGCCTAACTCACCTAACCAGAAATTAAAAGTAAAAGTTGTGAAACCTTAAGTTCAATTTAAAGCACTATTATTCATCCCAAACCATGCATATACAATTTACAATGTACAGTCGCGAACAAAAGTAACCCTCCCTCCTATACCAGATGACAATCAGGAGAAATAAAGTTCAGAGATTTATTCCTGTGCCTCGGTCTCACCAAGGGGGGTCTTCACGGTTGTACCTAGACACAGCGCGGGTATACACACAGAAAGGCAGGTCGACCAAAACTCTCTCTGATGTTTGTTACCACTCGAGTCCTTTAACGTTTATAAAGTATTTCTGATATTACTGCCATTAACTGTACAATGAGGCATAGATCCTGTAACATTGCTATCCTCTCATGCACGTTCACCAGCTGTTGTACCTCTGTGGTGAATAATAAGGTGCTGAACACTCCCTGGCAGGCGGCAGTTGTGTGGAGAGGCGACATTGTAGGAGGCGTCAGGAAAGGCAGGGGGAGGCAGGTGAGTTTGTGGGGGGTTGTATTGGAGCAGGTGAAAAATGGAGACAGATGTTATTGAAGGGTAAGCAGATATTACTACGGGGAAAACAGATGTTTTGAGGTGGGGAAGGGGAGGGAGGAGGAGGAGGAGGAGGCAGGTGTGATGGAAAGAACAGAGACGGATGCTAATGAAAAAGGAGAGAGAGAGAGAGAGAATCATTTTTTTTCCAGGACGAATCAATACAAAAAATATAACAATCTGGATTATTTTTTACCTTTTTATTTGAGTTAGTAATTAAGTGTGGGAATAAATGTTCTTTTATGAGGTAGTGGTTTAATGTTACTTGATCTAGTTTTTATGAGGTAGTTATAGTTCACAATTAATTATGTATTAGAGGTTAAATACATTAATTTATTCACTTAATTTGGTTTTTATAAATGAATGTTTAAATATTTCACTTATTTTATTTTTTTTTGTTTATTTCTCTTGATTTTTATTGATTTATTTTTTATCACTAACATTGGCTTGGTAGTTAACGAGGTTGTTCTATCATTCCCCCGCAGTTAGTAATAGTTAACGGGGGAGAAAACTATGCGATAAATGGCTGGTTTGTGTGTTAACTTTAGCGGTGGTTTAACTCAATCCCGTTAACCATGTAGATTCGTGGTGGGATTTTGTTTATTGTATTATTTGATAGTTAGGGATTTTTTTTACACTTCCTGATTGGTAATTGGTTTTTTTAGTGTTCATAATCGGTAATTGGGATTTTGTCCAGTATATTTTTCATGGTTGTATTTTGTCCACCCAATTACCGTGCTGGTGTCCGGTGAAGGGTAGGGAGGGAGGGAGGTGGTAGGAGGGATGGGATGGAGGGATAGGAGGGAGGGAGGGAGGGATGGGAAGGTGGTAGTGGACAATGACCCGTGGCTGGTGGAGGGCAGACAACGCTTTGGGCCAGCTCTCTCTCTCTCTCTCTCTCTCTCTCTCTCTCTCTGGCATATATACAAATTTACTTATCATCTTTTCACTTACACACACGTACAGACACACACACATACGTACACACACACACACACACACTGCTCTGGAATTTCACGTTCATGTGTGTGTGTGTGTGATGTAATTGTGTTTCCTCTTTTCTCTGGGAAATCTGATTAAGGTGCAGGTACAGGAAGCAAGACCAATCAGATCCTTAATTACAACCACCAGGTAACACCCAGCGCACGTGATTGGTCGCGTTAATTGGTGACTGTGGGCAGAGAGTTAATTACACAAGGTGTGGACATCGATAACACCTTCCTTGAGGATTTCAGATAGGATTCGAACCCCTTATGCTGGATATGGGGTCGAGATACCTTAGTCCAGTGAGCCGTTCAGTGTAAAAGGTGATTGATATTTACGAACAAAATTCCCAGGTAAATTTTGGGGTCACATGAAGAATCGTCATCTCAGCTTATTTCATCTAAAGATTAACCTTCCTTAACGCTAATCTAATTTAAACTAACATAATATAACCTAATCTAACCTAACCTCCGATATAGCGTTAGGGTGGTTAATCTTCAGGTGATATAAGCTAAGGTGACGAATCTTCAAGTGACTTCACATTTGTCGATATCCGTCATCATCTGCTTGAGTTAATTAGGTTCGAGGGATTAGGAATTTCGCTAATCTGTTCCCTCGTGTGTGTGTGTGTGTGTGTGTGTGTGTGTGTGTGTGTGTGGCTCCGTCACCAGCTGGCGTCACATCACCAGCTGGCGTCACATCACCACCATCTGTCACCCGACCGTCACCACACCCCCATGGCTCCTGGTAGCTATAGGTAGTGAAAGACCTGGACCTGGTACTACTTTCTCCTCACTACCTGGACCTGTTGCAGTACCTGGTAATTAGGAAGACCTGGGACATGCCTCTCCTCACTACCTGGACCTGTTCATTGCTTACCATCTTGCAGGTAAACTCGTCATTTACACGGAACTCAATCCAGGGACGTCACTCACTATCCTCCTCCTCTTCTTCTTCTTCCTCCTCCTCTTCTTCCTCCTCCTCTTCTTCCTCCTCCTCCTCCTCCTCCTCCTCCTCCTCCTCTCCTTGTGACTCCTCTGTTATCCCTCTTAACTCCTACTCATTGCAGCCCTTTCACTTCTCTCGTTTCCTCCTTCTGTCTCTTCCCTTCTTCATCAGCTGTTGTTTCATTGTCCTCTTCCTCCCTTCTTCAACTCCTATTTCACTATCCTCTTCTTCTTCCTCCTCTCCTCCTTCTCCTATCCCGACAGTCTCCCCAGAGGCTAGGAGTTCGACGGCCTCTGGTTAATCGTCTCCGTCCAGATGGTTGACAACAATGTGTAGGAGCCCTTCACCCAGTGCTGCTGCCCCTCTACCTCCCTCCATCCATCCCTCCACTCATACTCCCTCCCTCTCCCTCCATCCCTCCCTCCACTCATGCATTCACTCTCCCTCCCTCTACACACATTCGCCTTACCTCCCTCCCTCAATCACCCTCACTCCCTCCCACACACTCCCACATACTCAGCATTTAACAGCCTCCCACACTCACTCTCCCTCCCTCACATACACAAACACACGCACACACACTCTCCCTTATACTCAGCACTTATTAATAACCTCTCACACCCTCCCTCCCTTCCCCCTCTCCCATTCCCTCCCACACACTCTTTCTCCATATAGCCCAACATTCCATAGCTACCTACACACTTCATTCCACACTCCTTCATACACTCTGACGTCCTTCTATACTTCCCCTGTCTTACACACACCCCTTCCTCTTTCCATCTCCACCCCTCCCCCTTTCCAGTTCCCTCCCTGTTTCCACCTTCCTCCCTCTTTCCATTTCCACCCTCTCCCTCCACCTCCATCCCCTCCCTCCATCTCCACCCCTTCCTCCACCACTCAATACCTCCATTACACCCCCCCAACACCTCCCCTCCTCCATCTCCACCCTCCCTCCACCACTCAATACCTCCACACACCCCCCAACACCTCCCCCTCCCACACCCCCTCCCCAAGGTACTCCACCACAAAGAATCACAAAGCGAAAGTGCAACACCAATGACACTCAACAAGTTTAACCTGAAGGAGTAGCAGCAGCAGCAGGAGGAGGAGTAGGTAGTGGAGGGGACTAGCGAAAGTGGTTCACCATGTTACGTGTACGAGTTGAAAAGCCTTGTCAAGTTTGTTTCGTCTCAGTTGTAATTTATATGATTATTTATTTATTTTTTATAATGCTCGAGTTTTGTTGGATGACCTGAAGAATAGCACCCCCTTGAGTTTTTGTTTCACTTGATTAAACACCTTAATGGTACCTGCGGTTAGGTTAGCATAGCGTTAGGTTAGATTATATTAGGTTATGGTTGTTAATCTTAAGGTGTAATCATTTGGGGGTTAATCATCAGGTTAGGTTAATATTAGGGTGGTTAATTAATCGTAAGGTGATATAATCTGGGGGAACTAGTCTTTGGGTGATATGGCACTATTTTCAGGCACATTTTAGCTCTCCTTCCTATGTATGGGTGAGGGAAGGTATGTAGTACGCTGTGGTCTCTGTACAAAATTGACCCCATTTTCGTCCATCACACTGTATGTATATTTTAATTTATGTGAATCAGATATTTTCTCAGCTGTCTAGTCAGGAGATAAATGTTGTAATCTTTTTTTTTTTAAGTTAGTTACAATCTTTCTCACATCTTTGAGGAAAAATGACGAAAGAATATCTGAGATTTTTTTTTTTAGCAGCTTAAGTGAAATATTTAGGTGAATTATTTCTGCATCCAGTTAGAAGTGGGAAAAAAAATTACGAGCTTTGAGAATTACTCGTTTGGTTTTGAGGACGACGAGAGAGTTTGTGGCGCGCGTTACACAACCACAACCTGATGGTGAGAGACTACTTTCATGTGAAGTCGTTTATCTATATAAGGTTCTACACGGTGTTGTTTACCTCAGGAGACGTCTTAAGAGTGGTTGGGATTAGGTATTGGTGTGAACCGGTGTCGTTGGTGATGCTCGGATACACCAGGAATGTGTTAAGCAAGAATGTCAGACTCGTAAATGTGTAGTGCAAGCAATTGGTGACGAAATCTATCGATCTTGGTATTTCCCTTCATGCTCGTGTTATTTGAGAAGAATGACACACACGAGAGAGAGAGAGAGAGAGAGCCTCGCCATCTTTGAACACCTGAAGTAAATTGAACAGCTGAAGTAACCAGGTAAGTTCCCAAGCAGCTGGGCACCAATAATTGAACCATTTATCTTTCAATAACAAACCCATTATCCTCAATAAATGGTGAAAGTTGGACACCAGGATAGACACCCACATCTTTTTAGGGGGCCTTACCTGACGACCCCTGTCTGGTGATCACGTGAAGGTGAGGCAACCCACCTTATTTCACCTATTGGGTAGGGGGTTAGATTTGGTTATTTTAGGTTAGATTTGGTTATTTTACGTTAGATTTGGTTATTTTAGGCTAGGATTGGTGTTTTCAGGTTAAATTTGGTTATTTTAGGATAGATTTGGTTATTTTAGGATAGATTTTGCTATTTTAGGTTAGATTTTGCTATTTTAGGAGAGATTTGGTTATTTTAGGTTAGATTTGGTTATTTTAGGTTAGATTTGGTTATTTTAGGTTAGATTTGGCTATTTTAGGTTAGATTTGGCTATTTTAGGTTAGATTTGGTTATTTTAGGTTAGATTTGGTTATTTTAGGTTAGATTTGGTTATTTTACGTTAGATTTGGTTATTTTAGGTTAGATTTGGTTATTTTAGGTTAGATTTGGTTATTTAGGTTTTTGGTTATTTTGGTTCTATTTTTGGTTAGATTTGGTTATTTTAGGTTAGATTTGGTTATTTTAGGATGGTTTGGTTAGAGATTTGGTTATTTTAGGTTATTTGATTTTAGGTTAGATTTGGTTATTTTAGGTTAGATTTGGTTATTTTAGGTTAGATTTTGTTATTTTAGGTTAGATTTGGTTATTTTAGGATAGGATTGGTGTTTTCAGGTTAAATTTGGTTATTTTAGGTTCGATTTGGTTATTTTGGGCTATTTTTGGTTAGATTTGGTTATTTTGTTAGATTTGGAAATTTAGGTTAGGTTTGGTTATTTTAGGTTAGATTTGGTTATTTTAGGTTAGATTTGGTTATTTTAGGATAGATTTGGTTATTTTAGGATAGATTTGGTTATTTTAGGATAGATTTGGTTATTTTAGGATAGATTTTGCTATTTTAG
>NW_024734360.1:0-105000 GCF_018991925.1 Homarus americanus | reverse complement strand
TTCTTATGTTCTTATGTATGTCTTGTGTGTAAGTACGTTTGATATATTTATGTGAACTAGAGTAAACAATGGGTCAGCTGTAAACAACAGACCAGATGTAGACAGTGGACCGGAGTGGATTGTTACTGGTAAAACTGGATTAGGAGGGATTATCGGGACACTGAAACAGGAACTTTAATGAGGACAATTGGACCATGAACTTATGCCGGGACATGTGGACCAGATAGACTAAGAGGAGAGACGTGAGTGTGAATTAAGAATGATGTGGTGAGGTAAGCGAGGTGTTGTCGGGGGGGCCAGTGAAACATTCATAAGTCAGCTGGGTAGAGTCGTGTCCACACATTTCTCACCTGCCATTGTTCCTGGTGAGCTGGTGCCCTCCTGCTGGTGCTGTAGTGAGTCTTGGTGCTTCTTGGTACTGGTGCTGTCGCTTCTGTGTGGTGCTGATGCCTGGTGAGTATTAGTGAGGGTATGTTAGTCTAGTTAGCAGTCGTGTTCTCCAGCCATTGTTCCTGGTGAGCTGGTGCCTTCCTCCTCCTCCTCCTCCTCCTGCTGGTGCTGTAGTTAGTCTTGGTGCTTCTGGTGCTGATGCTTGGTGAGTATTAGTGATGGTGTGTTGGTGTAGTCAGCGAGAGGAGGGCTCAGATGTTCCTCACCAGCCACTGTTCTTGGTGAGGAGGTTAGAAAGGGGACCTCCATCCTCCTGCTGGTGAATATTGATGCTGTGCTGGTGATTGTGATGCTCCTGGTAGCGCTGTTGGTGATTGTGATGCTCCTGGTAGCGCTGGTGGTGATTGTGATGCTCGTGGTGGCGCTAGTGGTGATTGTGATGCTCCTGGTGGCGCTGGTGGTGATTGTGATGCTCCTGGTGGCGCTAGTGGTGGTCGTTAGTGGCGCCGCTGGTGGTCGTGGTAGTGTGAACGTGACCTCCATCGTCGGGAAGAGGTGTGTCAGGGGTCATATGTGGAGCCGTGGGGGTCATGGGAGCCTCCACGACGAGCCAGCTGGTGGAGGTAGTAGTGGTGGTGGTTAGTGGGGGTGGTCGTCGTGATTGGTTGGTTCTGCTAGTGATGGTGGTGGGGGTCGTCGTGGTTTGGTAGCTGTGGCAGTGGTCGTAATGGTGGCAGTAATGTTGGTGGTGGTTGTCGTGGTAGTGATGGTGGTGGTCTTCGTCGTTGTTAGGTAATAGTGGTACTGGTTGTGATGTGGTAGTAGTGGTGGTTTATGATTAGGGTAATAGTGGTACTGGTTGTGATGGTAATAGTGGTAGTGATGGTAATAATGGTGGTGATGGTTGTCGTGATTTGGGTGGTTGTGGTAGTGATGGTAATAGTGGCAGTAGTAGTGGTGGTGGTGGTGGTGGTGGTGGTATCAGGGGTATAAGTGTCGTCATCTGCATAATTCCTGATCCACCCTGACCTTATTTCCTGCCAAGACGATCAACTCTTTCTTTACTTGTTCACGACTCTCACTGCTTATCCATCTTTCCATCTTCCAGACACTTGCTTCCTGTTTTGACGCCCCTGTCTGTCTGTCTGTCTGTCTGGCTGGCTGTCTGTCTGTGTGTGTGTGTGTTTGTGTGTGTGTTTGTTTGTTTGTTTGTGTGTGTGTCTGTCTGTCTGTCTGTCTGTCTGTCTGTGTCTCTGTCTGTGTCTGTCTGTCTACTTGTATTTCTCTGTTTGTCTATCTGTCTCTAAGGTCGGCAGGCGCCCCGTGAAGAGAGTGATATTCTTACACACAAAAAGTGGGCGTTTTGAAAGCATCTACCCCGTACTGCCATCACCATCATCATCATCATCATCATCATCATCATCATCCCAGTTCACAATAGCCCATGAAAAATGTCTCAAAGGAACTCAGTCGGCACATTACGGGTGGTGGTATAGTGGTTGTTGTGGTGGCGGTTGTGATGAGGAAGAGGGAGTCAAAGAAACGATACCAAGGAGGTGCACAGGTGGCATTTTACAAGTGCAGTCGGCCCTGTGAACCATCTCATCCCAGCCCAGCCCAACACACACACTCACTCCCACGCCCTCCCTGGCACATTACTTCCGCCAGGTCACACTCGGGATGCACAACTACACTTATTTCTAACTGTACGACCTCACGCACTTCTGAACACCTCCTCCTCCTCCTACTCCTCCTCCTCTTCTAGCTACTGTAGCGAGGAAGAGTCAAGACGTTTCATGAGGTTCAGGAATTCGCTATAGCAGAAGTTCGGTGCAATTATGGAAGGGTCGTGTGTGTGTGTGTGTGTGTGTGTGTGTGTGTGTGTGTGAGCTGTATCTTTGACAATCCATTGGTTTTTTCGTAGTCTTCGGTAAATTCTTCAAAGGACGAGATGTTACCATTGTCCGTTCTTGTACGTACAATCTCTGTATCTATTATTAACCCATATCCGTCGTCCGTGCGTGTGTCCTTCCTCTCTTCCAAGATGTTCGTGTCCGTCGCCAGCTGTTGTTTACTACTAGAGGCAGATGGAGTTGAAGCTTCAGAGAGTTTTAGTACACGACGCTGCCTCTCATGATTACTCTTATTTTTTCATTTTTTACTTTTATTATTCTAAATTTTTAAGACTTTATTTTTACGACTTATTTTTTAGGTTTTTATGAGACTTTTTCTTTTGTATTTTTGTCACCATTTGGGATCCAACACTGGTGTAGTTCAGGTATGAGTCATGATAATTGGTATAGGATTTGGTATAGCTGAGTGTGTGTGTGTGTGTCTGTGTGTGTGTGTGTGTGTGGCCTTCGACTCGGTCAACAGGGAAGCCCTCTGGTGGACCCTCAAAATTCATCGCCATTGTGAGTTAACTCCACTATGGCATGAACAGCAGTGTCCTGCACAATGGCATCCAGTCTGAGCTCTTCCCCATCCAAACGGGTTAAACAAGGGTGTGTACTGGCTGCCTTCCTTACTTGTGCCAATTTAGCCGGCGGGGTGGACATCGAGTACCAGATAAAGGGTCTTTTCAACATAAGACGACTCCAAGCAAGAACAAAGGTGTCGGCAGCTTCCATTACTGAACTTCAGTATGCAGACGATCTCACTCTTGTTGCTCACACTGAACGCGATCTGCAGGAGATCCTGAACACCTATGCAGATGCGTATGCACACTTCGGCCTTGAGGTGAATGTACGTAAGACTCAGATTCTCTTTCAACCTGCCCCTGTTTCAGACACGCCTCCACCATCCATCTTAACGGTACTACCTTCTCTAATGTTACCCACTTTCGATATCTCGGCTCCCACCTATCCACCATCGCGGACATCGATGAAGAGATTCAGCATCGGATCAGATGTGCATCTCAAGCCTTTGGCAGACTCAGAAACCGTGTCTTCAGCTGTAGGGAGCTGAAATTATCTACAAAGTTACACGTATATCGAGCAGTGGTCCTCCCCACCCTACTATATGGCACCGAGACATGGGTCACAAGGAGGAGGCACCTCAAGGCACTTGAAAACTTTCACCAACCTAGTCTACGTTCCATCCTACGAGTTCGCTGGGAAGCAAAGACAACAAATATCAGTATTCTTGCTGACACCAACTGTAGGAGCATCGAGGCTACCATTATCCATGAACAACTACGCTGGACTGGCCATGTTACCTGCATGGACGACAGTTGACTGCCAAAGCAGCTACTTTACAGTCACCTAACGAATAGTTAACATAACGCTGGCGGGCAACTGAAAAGGTATAAGGATAGTCTTAAGACAAACCTGAAAAAAGTGCGAAATCGACCCCCTCACCTGTGAGTCGATTACTCCACACCGTAACGCTTGGAGGAGCACCACACAAGGTGTCAATGCATTCGAGTTAGCCCGACTACAAACCGAGGCAGACATGCGCCAACGCCGGAAAGACGCTGCCGCCTCCCTCACTCGATGTAGCCCTTCACATATGCATCATCTGTGAACAACTTTGCCGGTCCCGTATCGGCCTCTCTAGGCACCTCAGAACTTGCCAACCTAGGTGACATCCTTAATAACTCGTATCATTGTATCATAGCTGGATGATCGTCATACTTGATTCCGAGTGACAGCAAAGTAGTAGCAGTGTGTGTGTGTGTGTGTGTGTGTCCATATACAACATTGTCCTCGTTCGAAAATTTCATCTACAGCATTGGCGAATTTTGGTCGTGATAGTATTTTATTTTATTTGTTTACAATTTTCTGTTTTGATCGTCATTTACAGATATGAAAACAGATTTGGGTTTATTTTGTTTTCATTGTTTTGTTTTTGTTTGGCTTAGTTGTTTGTTCTTGCCTAAACGATAAGACATAACAAATTGGATTATGATCATCTTCATAGTGTGAAGTGTTCGAAAGAGTGAACATCAAGACACAAGTGTTCGAAAGAGTGAACATCAAGACACAAGTGTTCGAAAGAGTGAACATCAAGACACAAGTGTTCGAAAGAGTGAACATCAAGACACAAGTGTTCGAAAGAGTGAACATCAAGACACAAGCAAGTGTTCGAAAGAGTGAACATCAAGACACAAGTGTTCGAACAGAGTGAACATCAAGACACAAGTGTTCGAAAGAGTGAACATCAAGACACAAGTGTTCGAAAGAGTGAACATCAAGACATCAAGTGTTCGAAAGAGTGAACATCAAGACACAAGTGTTCGAAAGAGTGAACATCAAGACACAAGTGTTCGAAAGAGTGAACATCAAGACACAAGTGTTCGAAAGAGTGAACATCAAGACACAAGTGTTCGAAAGAGTGAACATCAAGACACAAGTGTTCGAAAGAGTGAACATCAAGACACAAGTGTTCGAAAGAGTGAACATCAAGACACAAGTGTTCGAAAGAGTGAACATCAAGACACAAGTGTTCGAAAGAGTGAACATCAAGACACAAGTGTTCGAAAGAGTGAGCATCAAGACGCAAGTGTTCGAAAGAGTGAACATCAAGACACAAGTGTTCGAAAGGTGAACATCAAGACACAAATGTTCGAAAGGGTGAACATCAAGACACAAGTGTTCGAAAGAGTGAGCATCAAGACACAAGTGTTCGAAAGTGTGAACATCAAGACACAAGTGTTCGAAAGAGTGAACATCAAGACGCAAGTGTTCGAAAGAGTGAACATCAAGACACAAATGTTCGAAAGGGTGAACATCAAGACACAAATGTTCGAAAGGGTGAACATCAAGACACAAGTGTTCGAAAGAGTGAGCATCAAGACACAAGTGTTCGAAAGAGTGAGCATCAAGACGCAAGTGTTCGAAAGAGTGAGCATCAAGACGCAAGTGTTCGAAAGAGTGAACATCAAGACACAAGTGTCCGAAAGAGTGAACATCAAGACACAAGTGTTCGAAAGGGTGAACATCAAGACACAAGTGTTCGAAAGAGGGAGCATCAAGACACAAGTGTTCGAAAGAGTGAGCATCAAGACACACGTGTTCGAAAGTGTGGTATTATGTTCGACTTAGTGACAGCAGTAGAGCGAGGCGGCGTCACCCCCGACAGGTGGAGGTGATAGTGGTGTGGGCGTAGGTGTGAGTGTGGGCGTGGATGGTGTGTGTGGCTCCGTGAAGGTGAAGGTGTCTGCCTCGTGTGAGCTACGCCAGGCGATCTTTCTCCAGCTTTCCCTCATCTCTGGAACGATCCTTCGTCAGCCTGAACTAATGTGAGCTATTAACACGATTTTACTCTCTTTGTCTGTCTGTCTGTCTGAAGTAGAGACGTTCCTTAATTTAAGCTTACGAATATTTAAGAATCTTGGCTCAGGAAACTAACCGAACCTAACCCGTTTTAATCATTAAGTGAAAAAAAGGCAGTTTATCAGCTCTCTCTACCACCTCCTCGCTTTGGCTCTCGGGTAAATTTGCGTTGTACCTCTGTTAAATTTAGCGACGTAGAAAGCATATCAAGAATGAATTATAGTTAATAATCACGTGACGTTGTGGTTTAATATGTTAGTTTTAATTTGTGAGATTCTACTAATAAAAAACCCAAATCGGATTAGTATTTTTGTTTAGTTAGGTAAAAGTGTAATGGTGATTCTGTAAGGCGTATTTAGTATCTCATGGTTACGAGTTAGGTTAGGTTAGGGCAGCTTAAGTTAGGTCAGGTCAGGTTAGCGATATATTTTCACTAGGTTGGTAAATTATGACTGGCTATCTTTTGGGGTTAGAATAAAATACTTAGCTGACTTAGTGTGTTAGAGTTACGGTGTTTAGGCTTGAGGTGAAATAAGCTTGGGGTGTCTACTCATCAGGTGAAATAAGCTTGGGGTGTCTACTCATCAGGTGAAATAAGCTTGGGGTGTCTACTCATCAGGTGAAATAAGCTTGGGGTGTCTACTCATCAGGTGAAATAAGCTTGGGGTGTCTACTCATCAGGTGAAATAAGCTTGGGGTGTCTAATCTTCATGTGAAATAAGCTAGGTGTCTACCAGGTGAAATAAGCTTGGGGTGTCTACCATCAGGTGAAATAAGCTTGGGGTGTCTACTCATCAGGTGAAATAAGCTTGGGGTGTCTACTCATCAGGTGAAATAAGCTTGGGGTGTCTACTCATCAGGTGAAATAAGCTTGGGGTGTCTACTCATCAGGCGAGTTAAGCTTGGGGTGTCTAATCTTCATGTGATCCTTTAACTACAATATCACACACGAAGCGACAGGAGCAGAGAAAATGCATCTTCATCCTCTGAACATTACACCATATACCGTCACGCCTTCTCATCGATATATCTAGTTAATATAATATAAACCAGCAGGTATAGACGTCACATATATGAAAGTTATAGTGATATGAGGTTAATAACATCAAGAGAAAATGAGGCGGTTTTCGAATTTGTGAGGGTGGTAATGTTAGTTGACGCCATGATTACTGGTGTTATTGTAGTGATTGTCTGGAGAAATGTACTGGGTGGTGGAGAGAAGTGGTGGTGTGTAGTGGTGGAGAGAGGTGGAGTGTGGTGGTGAGGTGGGGTGTGGAGAGAGGTGGAGTGTGGTGGTGGAGAGTGGTGGAGTGTAGTGGTGGAGAGAGGTGGTGAGGTGGTGTGTGGTGGGGTGTAGTGGTGGAGAGAGGGGAGTGTGGAGGTGTGGTGGGTGTGGTGGTGGAGGGAGGTGGGTGGGAGAGGTGGAGTGTAGTGTGGAGGTGTGGGTGGGGTGTGGAGGTGAGGTGGGTGTGGTGGGTGGAGAGAGGTGAGGTGTGGTGGAGGGTGTGGTGGTGGGAGAGAGGTGGGAGGTGAGGTGGGAGGTGGTGGTGGAGGGGTGTGGTGGTGGAGAGAGGTGGAGTGTGGTGGTGAGGTATGGTGGTGAGGTGGAGGTGGTGGTGAGAGTGGAGGAGGGAGGAGGTGGTGGGAGAGAGGTGGAGGGAGGTGAGGTGGGGTGTGGTGGTGGAGGTGAGGTGTGGTGTAGTGGTGGAGAGGTGGAGTGTGATGAGGTGTGGGTGGTGGAGAAAGACGTAGTGTAGCAGGAGAGATGTGGGAGTGGAGGTGAGGTGGGTGTGTGGTGGTGGGAGAAAGATGCAGTATACTGGTGGAGATAGGTGGAATGTGGTGGTGGAGAAAGATGCAGTATACTGGTGGGAGAGGTGAATGTGGTGGTGGAGAAAGATGTAGTATAACAGGAGAGAGGTGTGAGTGTGGAGGAGGTGGTAGTGGTGGTGGGAGAAAGATGCAGTATACTGGTGGAGAGAGGTGGAATGTGGTGGTGGAGAAAGATGCAGTATACTGGTGGAGAGAGGTGGAATGTGGTAGGAGAAAGATGCAGCATACTGGTGGAGAGAGGTGGAATGTGGTGGTGGAGAAAGATGTGGTGGTGGAGAAAGATGCAGTATACTGGTGGAGAGAGGTGGAATGTGGTGATGGAGAAAGATGCAGTATACTGGTGGAGAGAGGTTGAATGTGGTGTTGGAGAAAGATGCAGTATACTGGTGGAGAGAGGTGGAGTGTGATGGTGAGGTGGGGTGTGGTGGCGGAGAAAGACGCAGTGTAGTGGTGGAGAGAGGTGGAGTGTGGAGGTGAGGTGGTAGTGTGGTGGTGGAGAAAGATGCAGTATACTGATGGAGAGAGGTGGAATGTGGTGGTGGTGGTGGAGAGAAATGTAGTGTTTTTATATCTTATTTACAATTTATACACCGTCACGAATATTTAAATGTCATTACCTATCATTGTTTGTTTCGTCTCAGTGGTTAAGCTTCATCATATTACAATGACCAACTGGGTATAATTATTTTGTTTTTATTTATGTTTTTGTTTCATTTATTTGTTTGTTTGTTGTTGTGGTTGTTATCGTCCGTTTTGTTAGTATCACTATCATCATCGTGTGGAAGTTACAGTGATGGTGACAATAGTGAAATCATTATCATACTTTCCATTACCACCGCCAGTTATCATTTAGAATAATCAAAGCCACTTAACACCAACACCTGTCACCACCACTTAACACCATCATCACCATCCACCATCACCAACTATCACCACCACCATCACACAACCATCACCACCCACCACCACCCACCATCACCACCACCACCACCACCACCACCACCACAACCACCCCCACCACCACCACCACCATCACCACCACCACCACCACCCACCCCACCACCACCACCACCCCACCACCACCACCACCCGCGGAGCAGAGGTGCAAGGTCACAAGCGTTTCTGTCATGCCTCCTCAGATAAACATGTTTACAGCCCCACCACCTCACGTTCTACCTGGAGATGATACCTGATACCCGGGAGTCAGGTACCCAGGCCAGAGAGGGGGAGGGGACCTGAATCACCTCCTTCCTCTATCCCCTCTCCGCTTCACCTCTACAGTATACCCCTTCCCTCCAGACTGAAACTCCTACCCTATCGCTTCCAACCTCCTCCACTTCTCTCCTTCCCTCAATCCTCCTCCCTCTCCACCTCCCTCCCTCTCCTCCCTCCCTCTCCAATCCCCTCCTCCCCTCTCCAATCCCCCCTCTCTCTCCAATCCCCTCCTCCCCTCTCCAATTCCCTCCCTTCCTCCACCCTCCCTCTCCATTCCAACCCCTCTCCTACCCTCCCCAATCCCTCTCTTCCCTCTCCATTCTCGGATTATATTTTGTCAATTATATTTACATAATTTATATATTTCCTGTTATATATATTCTATTTATTTTTTAAGTTATATGTAAATTATTTATATATTATAACTAAGTTTCCTTTCCTAATACACCAACACTATGTCAACAGACTTTATTATACCTGTGGCGGGGATTAATATACTCATATATATGTCACTGTCATGTTTGATTCATCTGTTTGGTGTTTGTCTGTACTTGCGTAAGTCGCCATAAAGAGGAGGGATCATGGGGGAGGGGTGAGGGAGGGGGGTGAAGGAGGGGGGAAGGGTGGGGGAGAGGGATTTGAAAGTTGCAGTTTGGTGTGGTAATATTTGTATCTGCAGTGAGGGAGGAGGAGGAGGAGGAGGAGGAGGGGATGAAAGAATTAAGAGGAGGAGGGCAAGGAGGTGATAGAAGGAGGAGGAGGAGGAGACAAGGAAAGGAATGGGCGATAAAGGGGATAGAAGGGAGGAATAGAAGGAGGGAAATGAGATGATGAGTAAGAGGAAGATGGAATAGGGAAAAAAGGAGGGAAGAGGAGAGAATACGAGGAAGAAGAGATGATGGAAGAATAAGAAGGAGGAAGAGATACAAGTGAAAGGGAATAAGAAGGGGAAAAGGTGGCTAATGGTTCTCTTTTTAAATAGGGAGAGGGAAGGAATGTTTCAACAAGGCATTAAATAGGGGGAGGTTTAAGTATTTTGTCATTATAGATAAGGGGAGAAAAAGAATGTTTAGATAGGGGGGCGGGGGTGCTGACCGGGGTTTAAGTATAGGTTAGGGGTTTAATACGAGGGATTTGTCCTTGTAGAGAGAATAACACAAGAATGGCTGAACACTGCTGGGTAATGCCTGATGTTATTGCAGCAAATAACAAGACGTGTTGCACTAGATGACTGGTTTAAAGTGTTGTTGGAGAGAGGGGGAGGTGCAGGTGTGTGGTGGTGGGGAGGGCAGGTGTATGTGGTGGTGGAGGAGGAAGCTGGGGTGAGTCTGGTGGTGGGGAGAGGAGGAGGGGTGGGGTGGGGTGAGTTTGGTGGTGGTGGTGGTGGGGAGGTGGGGTCTGTGTAGTTATTGGGGCTGTTTGTTTGGTGGTGAGGGAGGATGGAGGGGTGAGTGTGGTGGTGGGGAAGGAGGAGGGAGGTGTTTGTGTGGTGGGGAGAGGAGGGAGAAGGAAGATGTTTGTGTAGTGGTGGGGAAGGGGAAGTGTGAGTATAGTGTGGTGGTGGGGGACAAGTGGGAGGTGCAGGAGGTGTTCGTACAGTATATGAGCCAGAGTAATCCCGCATCCTTGTCCAGGTAAGCCAAGTTTCCCAATCAGTTGATCCTGGGATAAGCTTCTCTCTGATTGGTCTAGTGAACAGCTCAACATGTCCGAGTGCTTGATATATCTTGGAGGAAAAAAAAACGCAATCATATCATTTGTAATTTCGTGGTAATCTATCGAGGGAATTATATTAAGAGTATTATTAGTTTGAGATGTTGTTTATCTATATGTAGTGAAAATAATAGTGAATCGTGAGTTGGGTAATTTGTCCGTGAGAAGTTGAAGGTCGGTGAGGCAGGACGCGGGTGTTGGGTGACGTAGATATTTATGTTTTGCCGGGGACGGTCCGCGGTATGACTAGTCTACAGGATATTAGGAAAAAAATACAATGTGCTATTTTGTCGGACCCGGACGTATGGACGATGTGTATAAATCTAGGATAACTATGTATATCGATTCAGCACCGTTCGTTCCGTCATCGCAGATAATAATGACAGTACTTATTTATCAAGGTCGGTTTTAAAGTTGTCGATACGTTATGCATTTGGCCGATAAATTTCAGTTTTGTATATTTTTCTGTATCGTGGTCATATATTTTTTAGAAACACTGTTCATCTTTATAGCCTATACTTTTGTAGATATTAAACTCAAAGGCATTTACTTGGAACCTGGGGGTGGGGGGGAATAGACTAGGTTGCTTAAGTACCAGGGCGGGTCAGATTAATCCCCCCCCCCCTCCCCTGTACCACATCCCATAATATATCCTAAGTGAAAACGATAACAACAGCCATTAATACGGATTCTCTGCATGGTAAATCCTGTTTTGATGCTTACAGAAAATCAGGTTTCGCAGCTTAGTGTGTGTGTGTGTGTGTGTGTGTGTGTGTGTGAAAACGGATTTGTCATACACTATGCATGTATTTACACAGTATACACGGTTGTTTTTTTTTATAAAGTATACAACTATTTTCCAAGGTATACACAAATCATTACGAGGTATACACAGTTGTTTACATTATAAGTTATACACACATGTAGAGGAAGGCTTTACCGCACACGTGTAGACAATAAAGAGTGAAGAAAGATTTATATGATAATTTCCTCTTGTATCCTTGGTAGACAATGAATAAAAAAATATAAATAAATAAATAAAAATACCAGTAGAATTTTGTGAATAAATGATGTATATTTTACATAGCGGAAGATAAATACCAACATAAATAACACCCCCTCTTACCGTCTGAAGGCCAGGAAGTTATTTTTATAGATCGTAATGTTTGGCATGAAGCGTAACCAACCAACATTTGAATACACTCTCAATGGGAAACTTAGAAGTACTGTATTGTTGTATAGTGTTGTATAGATGTCATCGTTGGGGTGAGTGTCTGTATAAGTTAATCAGTTGAGGATGAATACAAAAGGCTGACGTTTATTACTGACTTGGTGGACGGGAAGCTGGTGTTGGTGTAGGGAGGCTGGTATTGGTGGACGGGAAGCTGGTGTTGGTGGACGGGAGGCTGGTATTGGTGGACGGGAAGCTGGTGTTGGTGGACGGGAGGCTGGTATTTAACTCTGGGTGGAGAGGAGGGGGGGTGGGGATGAGGGTGTGGAAAAAGGGAGGGAGGGAGGGATTATAAGGGGGGCATGTGAAGGGATGGGTGAGGGAGGGAGGAGAGCAGGGAAGGATTATAAGGAGGCATATGAGGGAGTGAGGAGGAGGAAGGGGGTTTAAAGGATGAGAAAGACGATGGAGAACGAGGAGGAGGGAGTCACACACACACACACACACACACACACACGTACACACACGTTAATAGGTTATACGTTAGGTGTCTAATATAACCTCATTAATCTTGAAGGATCATCAGGTGATTAATGACCCACATATGAGATAATTACCAGAGACGGGGAAAAAATGTTCAGACAACTTTGTTAGAAAAATTAAAGATCACATGAAGATTAGCCACCCCTAGTTTATTTCACCCGATGATTGACCACTTTATTTCTGCCTGGGAGGTTAGGTTAGGTTAGGTTAGAGTGGGAGAGAGGGGAGGAGGAGGAGGAGGATGGTAGGGAGAGATGTACTGTATATGTGGTGAGGGAGGGAAGGGGGGAGAGGTGTGGTGAGGGAGGGAGGGAGGAAGTGAGGCGGGTGTGTCCTAGGGGGAGTTACTGTACTTTGCCGCGGCTCGCTACCCAACCCTCACCTGCCTCTCCCTCTTCGCTCACAGGAGGAGTATAATAAGGTGCACAATAAACTAGCTGTACGCGTTAAAATTGAAATTCAAGATTCGTCTCCTACCTACGTCACCCCTTAAAGGACCTGAGAGGGAGAGGGAGGGGTTAGGTTAGGTTAGGTTAGTGTTAGTGCTTGTTTAGGTTCGTGCTAGATCAAGTTAGGTTCGTTTTTAGATCAGGACCTACTGTACCTATTGACTATGGGGCGTTGTAGGGCAGAACACGACTTAATTGGGTAGTTAGTATGTTTTGAACGACCTAGTGCTGTTTTGTTCACTTTAATATTTTATTGATGGGATTTTATTGAAATATTTTGTTATGCGGGATTTTGTTGGGAGGGCCACAACGGCAACTACCACCCTAGGCCGTCAGTTGCTGCTGCCTGTTAATTTTAATATGTCGTACGTGGTTACCCAGCTGCCGTGACCCACCTGGTGCTACGAGATGCTGTCTTTTAAAGTCGAGGACGAAGAATAATTTGAATATTATAGTGTAATAAGTATATGTTATTATTATTATTATTATTATTATTATTATTATTATTATTATTATTATTATTATTATTATTTTTATTTTTATTTTTATTTTTATTATTATTAATATTATATTATTATTATTATTATTATTATTATTATTATTATTATTATTATTATTATTATTATTATTATGGGAGGAGAAGGGAGCTGGTGTTAGGGGTTAAGGTAAGGTGATATAGAGATTTCTTTAACGCAGTTGATGAATTATTCTAGGTCACGTAAGGTCATACTTGAATATACACTTAACAGGACACATACTCGTAATCAGTCATAGGTCTCTTAGGTCACATGAGGTTCAGAGTTCAACTTCCTTCATCTCCCACCACCCCCCCCCCCTAGCACCTCCCTTACCCCCCTGCTTCCCCTTCCCCTATCCCCACCCCTCCACACACACACAGACACTCTCTAGGTCACGATCTGTCGGAGGTGCTGAGTTGTAGTTCAAAGGTCAGCTTGTGCCCTGGCCCCTTCAGAGGTCAACTACCCATTATGTCTCACTTAACCGGATTCTTGCCTCACCTAATCGGATTCTTGCCTTACTTAATAACCAGATTCTTGCTTCACATTACCTAGATTCCTGAGGATTCTGTCGTAACTTTTAACTGAATTCTTGTCTCAATTCGCCTAATTTCTTGTCATGTCTGGAAGAGGAAAGGGACCTGTAAGTATGGAAGAGGGTCGTGCTTTGTTGATCTGGGAGGCGAAGGGAAGGAGGAAGAGAGAAGGGGAGGGGAAGAAAAAGGAAGGAAGGAGGGAGGGAGGGAGGGAGGAGTAGAGAAAGGAATGGAGGATTGGAGAGAGAGAAGGGAAGAAAAAGGAAGGCGGGATTGGAGAGAGGGAGAGGAAGAGTAAGCAAGGAAAGGGGAAGGAAAGGAGAGGGAGGATATACACGCCCTCCACCCCTCCCCCCCACCCCCTTCCCACTCCCTCCCCCCCCACCCCCTTCCCACTCCCTCAAGGTCGCAGTAACGGATCATACTGTATATATATATCACCTACCTATATCTATCTATCTATCTATCTATCTATCTATCTATCTCTGTTAACCCCCATAAAAACAACAATACCTGAGGAAAGTGTAAGTAAACGCGATACTGTGGCTTAGCACTGTCTTGAGAACATACTATCACATTCCCTTGGTTACGATTCGAGTCTCGGTGCACTTTCGACGCCATTTTGCTCGCTGCACTGTTTACGTCGTAGTTTATGTTTGCCAGATAAATACGTTTATATTTTAGTCCAACGAGAACAAACTAATTTATAATTTTTTTTGAGAATCTATTATCGTAAGTTAGTGGGATCACATGAAGATTAGACACCCCGGTTTATTTCACATATAATGCTTACCTTGGGTGATAGGTTAGGTTAGGTTAAATTAAATTACTGTAGATCAACGTTAGTTTAGATTAGTTAGGTTAGGTTAGTTTATATTATATTATATTTAGGTTTAGTAACTTAGGTTAGGTTAAGTTAGCTGGCTGTTAATTACTGGTGGACCGGGGTGGACGTGGACCTGGTAATTATAATTATACAATACCTGGAGTGTCCCGGTACAGTACCTCGATGTGTACCGGGATTACCGTCTGTCTTCATGTATTAATGATGGTAATGATTATAATAGTAATAATTAAAATATTAATTAAGGATAACATTGTGATAAATTAATGTTGCTACCACCAATACTACTACTACTACTACTACTACTACTACTACTACTACTACTACTAATAATAATAATAGTTTAATATCAGATTTATATCCATAGCTGATACACAAAAAAAAGGAAATACAAGATGACAAGGTAAACCAAGATTCGCTTTTAGCAACGTTGTTCGTGCGTCTGGCAGCGCTGCACCGCGGAAAATGTCTCTCCCAGTAACAGTCGGTGAGGAAGGGCGTTACAGGATTCGTAAGATGACCAAACCCCCGGGCCTATAAAAGAACATTATTGGTCAGGCAGTCAGTAAAGGCAGGCGTCGGGCTAGCTAACACAGTCTGGGCTTGATGATCATGTGATACATTGTCGAGTTTTTGGTAAAAGTAACATGAAGTGACAGAGGGAATTTGAAGGAACATCTGCAGCTCGCTTAAAGCACAACGCAGATCACGTGGAGATTAGTTATCCCGGGTTATTTCCCCGAACATTAACCATCCCAACGCTACCCGTCATGTTAAGTTAAGTTTGGTTTGGTTAGCGTTAGGGTGTTTAATCATCAGGTGAAATAAGCAGGGGAGAGTAACCTCCAGAGGTGATCCTTGAAAATAGCAGGAAAACTAAGACCGTGTTTAAATTATTAGAAAATTGGGGCCCAGGTTTAGGGGGGGGGGGGGATAGCTTACCAGTACAACAGTATACTATTCCTGTAATGTTTACTTATTGCATCGGAAATTCAAGTTAATGAATTAGAACTGTTGCACGGTCAAATGTGCTGGAGTGCTGACAGGTGGCCGCGGCCGACGAGAAAGAAATGTACCCACACATTGCACGCGAAGCTGCCCGGCTGGCAGACACAGTTATACAGGTATCAACTGACTGGCATATTTTCATGATTTTACCATAATTGATGTATACTTTTGACTCCATATCAAGCTGTGCAATGTTAATGTTGCGAAATGACCGACTGACTTAGGGTGTGTTGACGGCTTTGTGCGTACAACTCTCGGCTGTCTGGGCACACATTTATGTTCCAGGTCTCACCTTAGACTTCGGTTAGCATTAATTTTGTTCTCTGAATGTGTGTATCTTCACGCGAGCTTTTTGACTTTTTCAAGATTACTGTAGAGAGTTTTTCACCAATATGTGAAACTCTTTAGACGAGATTTATTAAAAACTTCATACAATATTACAGGAGTGTAGTGTTTCCATCGGTTAGCCCACCAATGGCATAGTCACATTCTTACCTCGCCCCTGCTCGTCAGTGCGGGTGTAAGAGTACAGTACACCTAACGGGCTGACTTACGACAAAACATTAAATGTACTTTATAAAAAATCGCCATTCTTATCCTGCTCCGCCACCATTGGCCAACAGAGGTCTCTAAAACACGGCTCCAGCCAAACCGTTGGACCTCGCTTTGGGTCATAACGGGCCTTCACTCCCTCCCTCCCTCTCTCTCTCTTCCTCCCCTCCCTCCGTCCCTCCTCCAGTGTAGCTTCCTCCCACTCCCCCTCCTCCTGTCCTGGATTGGGGTTGGTCCATATGTGGTGAAGAGTGGTGGTGGCAGCGGCGGGCAAGTACAGGTATTGGTTTATAAGCTATGTGCCGCCCTGTTTTGAGCTGCCAACGACGTCAAAAAAACAAATCACAAACACTTTTGTGCAATAATTCAACTCACAATACCGACTTCATTTCATAGCTTGTTATAGGAGGACATTTTTGCTTGAATAAAGGGGAAAAAGTTTGTGTGTTGGCGAGAAGGGAGTGAAGGTGTAAGACTGGAAGTGTACGCTAACTAGTAAGTCAGTTGAGGTCGTTCCTCTCGAGAGGCGGGGCTGGCAGACGACCTTACCAATACGGAAGACGACCCACTGGGTACATTGTCTTCATATTATGCTTAAGTATATCGCGGATCACATGAAGATTAGGCACCCCCGCTTATTTCACTTGATTACGCACCCTTTTGCTAACGTAATCTAAGCCAACAAAACCTAATCTAGCGAACCTAACCTAACCCCAGGCAGCGTTGGGGTGCTTAATCACCAGGTGAAATAAGCAGGGTATCCAATCTTTGGGTAATACAGAAAAAAGGGGCTAAGAATATTTTCTAAAATTTTTGTTACAAAATGTTGAGAAAAGATTCTTTTTGTTCTTTAATTTTATCTCCTGCTGTATAACCTCACAGTTGGTCGCCACCCGTGGAGGTTTCCGTCATAAAATGGGATGTGTTAATGGTTAGGTTAGTTTAGGTTTGGTTAGCGTTCAGTGGACTGGCTGGCGGCATGTGTGTGTGTAAGCTTCCAGGCGATGTTTCAGTTATGTCAACATGTGAGGCGCATAAGAGGAACTCTGTGAGCCGTATCTAATCGTCGTCTTGTTCAGGTATTGTGTAGTGTAGATGTTGTTAGTTACTCCCGTGTCTCTGTTGATCGTCACCACTAATCCTGACACTGTTGTTAGAGGAAGACAGTGTTGGCGGACGGAAGAGACACTAAGGCTACTGTGTGTGTTGGTACTCATGTTTCTTACCTTTCATTATTGGATGTTAGTCTTTTAAGCGTTATTTTTAAATCGGCGACATAATGACCTAAGCTGTTGCGTCGCCAGGGAGGTAAAAAAATTACCACAATCGATCAATAATGGAAAGTACACTTTACCGAGAAGCTTAGAGATTATATGAATAGTAGCCACCATAACCTAACCTAACCCCTCCTAGGTAGCTTTAAGGGTTATTAATCATTAGGTTAAATAAGTTAAAGGGCGACTAACCTCATGTGACCTAATATCCAAACGTTAAATCCATCAAATACGTAATAAACAGTATGGGACATTGAGACCAAAAACACAAACGTCGTTGTAATGATTTTCCACCACAAGTGAATTTGTGGGACATTCAGTGACTCCCGTGAAGGATATATCCACATTGTTTTATAACCTTCTAGTTCAACGCCATAATATGCGTCGGAGGAGAGGGGGGGGGGAGTGGGGGCAGGAATTTCGCAACACTTAACAGGGACCTTGCCTCCACCCCCTTCTTCCCCCCCACACCTCCCCCCACACCTCCCACCCACTAGAGGTCGGACGAGTTTGATAATAATTGACGAAATCCAGTTATTTTAACCCCGGGGAAGGAGGGGGAAAGAGAGGGTGGGTGGGGGGAATTGAAGGTATTCGAGAATGTATCGTGTTTTCGACTTCAGGAAATATTTGAATGTGTAATGAAGTGTATCATATGAACAGTTGTTATGTGTCATTTACGTAGCAAACAACCAAGGCAAACAAGCTGCTGATGTGACTAGTTTCGCCTGTTTGAGTTTGTTTGGAATACATCCTCTTAGCTTTCCCCCTCTTTTCAGCTCTTGAGATATAGGGGGTATAGCAGTGGGATTGTTAGTCTGCCAGTCATCTCTTCAGTCAATCCTTCAGTCATACTCCTTCAGTCAATCCTTCAGTCAATCCTTCAGTCATACTCCTTCAGTCACACTCCTTCAGTTCAGCCTTAAATGACTTGGTTTCCTTTGCCTAACTTTATTATACCATGGATGGCTTTGAGAGAGAGAGAGAGAGAGAGAGAGAGCCGACCTTGTTTTCTTACTCTCTCAGGTAAGTTCAGGGATCACACAAGTAGTCTGGACAGGTCTTGATAAATGCAACACTAAAAGTTCATATGTCAGGGGCACTATTGTTATTGTTCGTGACCATAGACTCAATTGTGTGTGTGTGTGTGTGTGTGTGTGTGTGTTTCGAATTGATGGACAGTGACGCTCGGGAGTTGCTTGTCTTTTGGATTGAGAATTGTTGGTCAATCATCAGGGGGGGAATTCCCTCTTGTACTTGCTGCTGTTATTGTTATTCTTGTTGTTGTTGTTGTTGTTGTTGTTATGAAGCACCTGGGCAGTATAATCTTCCATTAATGGCTTTAATGGCTTTCTCAAACAGACAAATACGCGAAGCATCTTATTTGGGCTTGTCGAGGCCAAGGTGTTGACTCGCCGAGGACACAGTGACCTTAATGGGGTGGAGGTGGTGGTCAGCTCAGTGGGTGGAGGTGGTGGTCAGCTCAGTGGGTGGAGGTGGAGGTCAGCTCAGTGAGTGGAGGTGGTGGTCAGCTCAGTGGGTGGAGGTGGTGGTCAGCTCAGTGGGTGGAGGTGGTGGTCAGCTCAGTGGGTGGAGGTGGTGGTCGGGGGGGGGGCAGGTGGTTGTTGTCGTCAAAACTACACAACATAACTCGTGCTCAGTAAAAATGAACCTTGAGAAAAATGTACAATAAATATTTCAAAACACCTTCAGGAATTTATGGTGAGTTAGCTTGTTTACATCATCGTCAGCGGGCGGCGTAGATGACGTCATAATATAAATACGCTGACGTGAAAAAACAAATGAACATCACCAATAAATGCTTCAATACTCTACTGAGAACTTATAAAAGCACCATTTCCATTTATCTATCTTATATTTATCTGACGGCACCTATCGCTGCCTGGGGGTGGGGAAGGTCAGGTCAGGTCAGGTCAGGTAAGTTAGTGTCAGGGTGTTTAATAATCAGGTGAAAAAAAACTGGGATGCCTAATGTACAGGTGATCCTGATTTAATATTAATGTCATAATAGGATCATCAGTGTGTTAAATTGGGTCAGCGTTAATGAGTAAATTGGACTTAATGGTGGTAGTTAGTAGAGTGTTAATGACTTCTCTTAAAGCCAGGAAAAGATTATTATTATTATTATTATTATTACTTTGTTTTAATAATATTTTACCTAAGGACCTTCAGAGAACCTTACTTCATGATTTCTTGTCCAGATAATCAGACTGAAGTTCTCCTTGTCAACTATCTGTTCTTGTCTTACACTTTACTACGTCGTTTGTCTTGTCCTTCTGACATTATCTTTACTTAAGGGTAATTCTTTTTATTATTTGGGATAACATCTTGCTTGTTATTAATCCCCCGTATGTCTGTATGTCTGTGTTTGTTTGTTTTTAGTTGTGGTGATGTTTATTTGGTGTTATGGTTTTATTATTATTATTATTATTATTATTATTATTATTATTATTATTATTATTATTATTATTATCGTTATTGTTATTATTATTTTACATTATCAATTTTTGCCATGATGTAATTTTCAGTTCCTTGGTGGTATACCAATCCCGTAATCTACGTATAGGAGATTAGCTAATCTCTTCCTGGTGTAGACTAGGCCCTTGTACACTGCTGTGGGTTAGGGCACTTACTGATAAACTGAGATAAGAGAATGTAAGCGATGACTCACAGCACCATATGTCTAAGCCCAATCCATACTTTACAATCTGTGTCGTTTTCCAATCACTGTATCTACGGGATTTAGTGAGAGAGAGAGAGAGAGAGAGAGAGAGGTCCAACCGTTTCAAGTGGTACCTGTTTGCTATCACACACACACACACACACACACGTGGGTCTTTACAGCTAAATAGTTACCTTACGTTGCTGCGAGCTGTCGTGACGCGTTCTTGTAGGAGTCTGAACATGTGATTAATTAGGATTTTGTGAAGAAACTAAAACTGGAGACACGCGACCCACCTGTCTACTGCCTCATATGTGTTGATTGATGAGGGTGCCTGTGAATTAATTATTAAGAAAATATTTGTGTTTCTGTTTAGATATTTTCGAAACTGAGTATTCGGGTTTGGTAACGGTGTTATGTCAGTGTTGAAGGGGGAGGTATATATTACTGACGCGTATGTGTGTTTCAGCCGAGTCAGATAAGCTTGTAATATATATTTTTTTAATACTTGTTGACCACGATATAAGAACATAAGAAAATGAGGAGTCTGCATGGCAGCTCCTGTCGAGAGTTACTTCCACTCTCTATCATCCATGAATCTATCTAGCCTCCTTTTAAAACTTTCCAGCGTTCCAACACTTACTACAAAGTTGCTAAGCTTGTTTCACTCGTCCATCACCCTATTTGTGAACCAGTTCCTTCCTATCTCCCTCCTAAACCTAAACTTATCCAACTTAAATCCGTTGCTACGAGTCCTATCCTGTTCTGATATTATAAGAACTTTATCTATATCGCCTTTATTGATTCCTTTCACCCATTTAAATACTTCTATCATATCTCCCCGCACTCTTCGTCTTTCTAGGGAATGCAAGTTAAGTTTCTTTAACCTATCCTGATATGGAAGGTTTCTAAGTCCCGGAATCATTTTCGCCATTCTTCGCTGCACCGACTCCAGTGAATTGATATCCATTCTATAATAAGGGCACCAGAACTGAACCGCATAATCGAGGTGCGGCCTGACTAGCGCAAGATATAGTTGCAATAAGACCTCTGCACTCTTATTACTTACACTTCTAGATATAGAACCTAATACTCTGTTTGCCTTATTTCGAACATTAACGCACTGTTTTCTAGGCCGTAGGTCCGGGCTTACAAGTACCCCTAAGTCTCTTTCACAAGTCGACTTCTTTAGGTTGATGTTGTTAAGGCTGTATATATTGACAGTATTTGTTCTTCCAATATTAAGTACGCTGCACTTGCTGGTGTTGAATTTCATTTGCCATTTTTCTGACCACTCCTGCAGTTTATTTAGATCCTCCTGTAATGCATTTGCATCCTGCCCTGAATTAATCTGCCTCCCTATTTTGGTGTCATCCGCAAACTTGCTTATGTCACTGCTGATCCCAGTATCTAGATCGTTTATGTAGATTATGAACAAGAGTGGGCCCAGTATTGACGCCTGGGGAACCCCACTGGTTACACAGCCCCACTCAGATTTAACACCATCTACGGCGTAGATTCTACGCTGACCCTCTGTGTTCTATCGGTGAGCCATGATTTTATCCAATTTAAAACTTTCCCCTCGATACCATGAGCTTTAACTTTTCTCAGAAGTTTCTGATGCGGTACTCTGTCAAACGCTTTGCTAAAGTCTAAGTAATTAACATTGTAATTTTCGTCATTATCTACTACCTCGAAGACTTTCTTAAAAAACGTCAGCAGATTTGTTAGACAAGATTTTCCCTTTGTAAACCCATGTTGAGAGTCGTAGATTAATGTGCTTTTCTCTAAATGCGATCGGATGCTATTTGTTATAATTTATTCAAGAAATTTCCCCACTACTGACGTCAAATTAATCGGCCGGTAATTTGACGCTGATGCTCTGTCTCCCTTTTTGAATATGGGCACTACAATTGCCTGTTTCCACAAGTCTGGCACAACTTCCGTGTCTAATGATATTGTAAATAAATTTACGAGAGGTCCGCAAATCTGTTCCTTACGCTCTTTCAAAATTGAAATATTACATGTTTGTGATTATGTAACTGATATATGAAAACTGACGACATTCTTAACACTTATTAACATTCTAAATATAAACTGGAGCAAAATACCTGTCTTAATGATCTTTGTTATTTAAGAATTATATTAACAGCATGGTATCCGTGTTGTGTAAGTCTGATGCAACTCTTCTTGGTAGATGTCAGGGCTGCCAACTGTTGCGTCGTAAAGAGTTCGAAGGAGAAAAAAAAAGTCATTATTTACACAATTTCAGTATTTTTTCAGGTTATTTAGTCTCGTGTGGAATGAAGTGAAGACGAATAAGGTGGAAGATAAGGTTACTGGGTGTTTACACGAGGTTATAATTATTGAGAGTTTTTTCTTACATATTTAATTCTGATGAATGATGAGTTTTCCCTTCACCTTGCCCTCCCTCTCAGGCCGTCCCTCCCTCTCAGGCCGTCCCTCCCTCTCAGGCCGTCCCTCCCTCTCAGGCCGCGTGACGTCATACCCACACACGTGTCGCTCTTCCCGCCAAAAACAAATCAATCAACCAATTCTAATAATACACAGGACTTTGATCTCTCTGTCTCAATTTACTAACCAAAATATGATAAAAATTCATAATGAGGTAACTGCCGAGGAAGACAAGTGTGTGAATAAGTTTGATAACCGCCTGAAATGAGAGATAGTAGAGCAGGTTACTTAATCAGTGTACCTGTTGGACCACACGGCCAGTAGACACGGACCACAGTGACGGACAGTAACAGTTACAGTACGTGTGGAGGTGTCGTGTACGGGCAGACCAGAGACAG
Source organism: Homarus americanus (assembly GCF_018991925.1). Taxonomy (NCBI): domain Eukaryota; kingdom Metazoa; phylum Arthropoda; class Malacostraca; order Decapoda; family Nephropidae; genus Homarus; species Homarus americanus. The sequence continues at coordinate 82,182 of NW_024734360.1, read as the reverse complement.
GAAAACAAACAGCAGACAACAGTAGACTATAGACCCTCTCCCCTGTATTGCCTGTTAGTGTACACGAGGCTGGAGTAACTTAAGAGATAGTGAAGCTTGATAGTACGGAGGAATGCTGGTGAAGATAAGGTGGTGGCGATGAAGGTGCTGCCACCAAGTTAGACGACAGACAGTTCCTGGTGGGACTGAAGGAGGAGCTTGGAGTGACTGATTAGGCCTTTAAAGGTCTTTACTTGAAGGAAAGGAGGAGCTTGGACGCAGTCATCCTCGACCATGTCTGGTGAGAAGACTCGAGTGTTACGTGTGTGTGTGGTCGGTGATGATATTTTTTGTTTTACTTTTTTTAAATATATGTTTGTTTGTATTTTTGTAGAGGGGTGTGTGTGTGTGTGTGTGAGGCGCGCGCGCAAACACAAGCATTCAAAACTAACCTAACCTAACACAGGGTATCTGGACATACGAACACATGAACTGGTGTGATTTTGTCCGTGTTTTGTGAACTTGTGTCTTGTGTGTGTAGGTATGATGTCCTATTTCCTATGGGCGTGTCTTAAAATGTTGTCTTAGAGGCTTCATACATGTCTTAATCGATGTGGACATGCCTCAGGTATTGACGTGAGTGTCCTAATGGTGTCTCACGTATTGATGTGGGTGTCCTAATGGTGTCTCACGTATTGATGTGGGTGACCTAATTGTGTCTCATGTGTTGACGTGAGTGTCCTAATCGTGTCTCGTGAGTTGACGTGAGTGTCCTAATGGTGTCTCACGTATTGATGTGGGTGTCCTAATCGTGTCTCATGTGTTGACGTGGGTATCCTAATCGTGTCTTTGACGTGGGTATCCTAATCGTGTCTCGTGTGCTGACGTGAGTGTCCTAATCGTGTCTCATGTGTTGACGTGGGTGTCCTAATCGTGTCTCATGTGTTGACGTGGGTATCCTAATCGTGTCTCGCGTGTTGACGGTGTCCAATCGTGTCTCATGTGTTGGCGTGGGTGTCCTAATCGTGTCTCATGTGTTGACGTGGGTATCCTAATCGTGTCTCTGCGTTGACGTGGTAACCAAATGCGTCTCATGTGTTGACGTGGGTATCCTAATCGTGTCTCGTGTTGGCGTGGGTGTCCTAATCGTGTCTCATGTGTTGACGTGGAGTGTCCTAATCGTGTCTCATGTGTTGACGGGTATCCTAATCGTGTCTCATGTGTTGACGTGGGTATCCTAATCGCGTCTCATGTGTTGACGGAGTGTCCTAATCGTGTCCTCATGTGTTGACGTGGGTGTCCTAACTGTGTCCTTCATGTGTTGGCGTGGGTGTCCTAACTGTGTCTCATGTTGACGTGGGTATCCTAACGTGTCTCATGTGTTGACGTGGGTATCCTAATCGTGTCTCATGTGTTGGCGTGGGTGTCCTAATCGTGTCTCATGTGTTGACGTGGATGTCCTAATCGTGTCTCTTCATGTGTTGACGTGGGTATCCTAATCGTGTCTCATGTGTTGGACGTGGGTGTCCTAATCGTGTCTCATGTGTTGGCGTGGGTGTCCTAATCAATCGTGTCTCATGTGTTGACGTGGGTGTCCTAATCGCGTCTCATGTGTTGACGTGGGTATCCTAATCGTGTCTCATGTGTTGGCGTGGGTGTCCTAATCGTGTCTCATGTGTTGACGTGGGTGTCCTAATCGTGTCTCATGTGTTGGCGTGGGTGTCCTAATCGTGTCTCATGTGTTGACGTGGGTGTCCTAATCGTGTCTCATGTGTTGACGTGAGTATCCTAATCGTGTCTCGTGTGTTGACGTGGGTGTCCTAATCGTGTCTCATGTGTTGATATGGGTGTTGACCTCTTGAGCTGGTGAGGACCCACACTGATATAACTCTTAACAATCACAGTTTTTGAGAAACATGATTACTTCGCGTATCACTGGATCTCTTCCCTCCATCCTTCCCTCCTTCATTCCTCACTCTTCCTCCTTCATTCCTCACTTCCTTCCTCCTTCATTCCTCTCACTTCCTTCCCTTCATTCCCTCATTTCCTTCTCTCCCCTCCTTCCCTTTCTCCTATCCCGCCTTCACACACACACACACACACACACACACACACACTTCCTCCTCCTCCTCCTCTTCTTCCTCCCTCCTTCCTTCTTTTACCTCCTTTGTACCTCCTTCCTTTCCTCCTCTCCCTCCCTCCCTTCTTGCTTATTGTTTTCCCCTTTCCACCTCATAGGCTTAGGTTAAACTAGGTTAGGTTAGATCATGTCAAACTAACATATGACAGAACAACACAGTCCACAGAGCATATGACACCATGACATGACACAATGACGGCATAGCACCATGATATTTACACCAGTATATCATAACAGGCATGACAACATCAGTACCGTGACATATAGGGCAATATAACAGGAGCGACATTTTAGAAGAACATACTGTAATAGTCGTTTTAGAGTTCCAGTATTACATCGAACTAATACTGATCATGTGAATATTAGACACCCCAGGTTATTTCACCATGATTAAACACCTTAACGCTAACCAAACCTTATCTGGCCCTCCCCATGTAGCTCTAACGTGAACTGGTGAGAATTGACGTCAGAGCCGCTTTGTTTACACGGTTCCTTAAAACCCGATAAAATATTCTTGTGTGTAAACTCTTTCTATCCGTCGTGTGTAGAATCTATTATTATTATTATTATTATTATTGAACGTTGCCAGAAGTCATTGCAACGGTTGTTTGCTCTGGTGAAATTAAAAGAGTTGCTCAAGTGGCGTTATCTCAAATCATTGGACGCATTCTTTATATTGACGTAACTTTAGCTCAAAATACAGTCAAATTAATCACATGAGCCGTAAAATACCTCTATTGTGTAGTGGTGTATGTCGTTTAGCTTTACATTCGGTTTCTGAGCCCTGTCATAGGTCATCTCTGTGTCTGATGAGCAACTGTAACTACCACAGTGTCCCATCCAGGTAATCAAAGAAAACGGGCGCCAATAAGACTGATTTTATGGCTATCGTAAAGTCTTCTATTATTTTGCCTCTAAGTTGTTCGTGGTCTTATTTTTATCTTAGCTTTTTATAATACTTGTTATAATTAATTTTTACTTTCTTTTGTGTTCATGTATACTATATTAGTTAGAGAATTTGTTGTTAATGTGGGTTGGGGAAATTTTTTTTGGAGATGTAAAACGGCACCGAAATTTAGTTACAGGGACAAACTTCAAGCATAGAATCTTTGTGAGTACGGACCTAGACCCTCCAGAGTTACCATTCCTGTCTCGCCAGTGAATGGTCATTTTCCGGTGTTATCTGGGTGGTATGTTGCTCCAGGCATGTCGTTATCTTGTCTGGATCTAGTCGAGGAAATTCAGACACAGTCATAATCATAACCCATCGCCGCCGCCGCTGCTGCCGCCTCACAGTAGACGACTTCACACGACTGTACGAACGCATTTAGAATCTGGGTGTGAATCTGACAGTAAATCCGACATCGCAATATTTGTTTTCATTACGTCTTTCGTTTGATTCTTGTCCACGCTCATTCCTGTTGTCTTTTCACCTATTTTGTTGATTAAATCTTTGTTTTTTGTGCATATTTTGTTTCCCCATAGGCCTATAGATGCAAAGAAATAGTCTAGTGGTTTTTGTAAACATGTATGACGATTTTACATAATAAATATCTATCTGTCTTTGTCTGCATCTCTCTATCTATCTATCTATTTATCTATCTATCTGTCAGATATATAAACCTTGTAATAAAACTTCATACTTTAAGTCATACAGATGAGCTTTTTTTAATTGAGGTCGTTATGGTGTTCCCGCAGGTGAGGTAGAGTACTTCAGCATCTTAGACAACAAGGTAGCCACCAAGACCTACTGGGAGTCCCGTATGCTGGCCACCATGGACGACGGAGGCTGGGAGAGTGTGGCCAACGTCCGCTTTCAGCCTATCCCCGGGGCCACACCTGTCATCGTTCAGGTGAGTCAAAAGGCTAGGGTGATGAGAGATGGAGAGGAGAGGTTAGGGAGAGGCTACGGTGAAGAGAGAGGAAGAGGAGAGGGAGAGAAGAGGCTAGGGAGAAGACGAGGATGAGGGAGGAGAGGAGAGACGAGGATGAGGGAGAAGTAGAGAGAGAGAGAGGGGAGAAACGAGGATGAGGCAGAGGGAAGACGAGGATGAGGAAGAAGAGAGGGAGAGGAGAGACGAGGATAAAGGAGAATGAGAGGAGAGGCTAGACGAGGAAGAGGGACAAAATATGAGGATAGAGGAGGTGACTAGAAAGGGAGGAAAAAGGGAAAACGAAGTGTAGGGAATAGAGCGAGAAGAGGATGAGTGAGTGAGTGAATTAATAAGACAACTGAGAAAGAGAGGAGGGGCTAGGATAGAGAGAGAGAGAGAGAGAAAGAGAGGGGGGAGAGAGAAGAGGTGTAGGGGAAAGGATAAGAAAAAAGAGAGGAGCAGGGAAGATATTAGGGAGAGTGGGAGGAGAGAAGAGGATAGGGAGAGTAGGGAGAGAAAAAAGATGGACAAGTTGAGAGAATGGGAAGGCGAGAGAAGAAGAGGAGGGAGGTACTTTCAGCCTATCCTCAGGACGACTCTCACCTTCCTTCTGAGGGGTCACGGGGCTAGGAGAGAGAGAGAGAGAGAGAGAGAGAAGTGAGGGAGATTGAGAGATGAAATATATGATAGACAAATTTATCCACTTTGTCTCATTAGTATTTGAGGAAGATAGATAGATAGAGAATTTGGAACGTAGAGAGGGAGAAAATATTTATCTCAAGTCGAGCAGGTAAGGGCACACATGGAGCTAACAGACGCAGCTAGAAAATGAGACAGGACCAAGAAGCACCACCTTGGGAACTCTGCATCGTCACAGAGTCAACACTGAACACCACCCGAGGCTTTACATCAGACAAAGGGAGGGAAGGAAGGAAAGGGGAGAGGGGGAGGAGGGAAGGAACGAAGGAGGAACGGGAGAGAGGGGGAGGGAGGAAGGAAGGGGGGAGGGAGAGGGTCTGACTGACATATCTACTGTACAAATGACTCCTCCCGCATAAAGTCGTGATTGATTTTGATATCTTGTGAGTGACAGTAAAGGGCTGATGTTATCTTGTGGGTTTTATACACGATAACAGTCACTTCCTCTTGTGACAGCTTAATGGATATCGTAGAGGTAGGTTGAGTGGAATATTCTTGGGCTCACGTGATGAATGTGTACCCCAATTTCGTTCACCTGATGATTAGACACCTTATAACGCTAACCCATCCCATCTCAACCCAACCCAACCCCAAAAAACCCAACCCAACCCAACCTAACCTAACCTAACCTAACCTAACCTAACCTAACCTAACCCTCCAGGTAGCATTAGGGTGTTTAATCATCAGGTGACATAAGCTGGGGGAAGGGTCCTAATGTTTATGAGGTTCTGTTAATTGTATGATGACAGAAATGTGATAGTGGGTCTTGGTCAATTTCCCTCGGTATGTTGTGAATAAAAATCATCTTTGCTCTCCGTTTTGTTGGGCGTACAGATAGATAGATAGATAGATGGATAGGTAGATAGATAGATAGATAGATAGATAGATAGATAGATATTGAAATCTGTTCTATTATCGCCTTAAGACATCACCATTGACCAGATAGAGAGATTGAGAGCCATAAGACATCACCATTGACCAGATAGAGAGATTGAGAGCCATAAGACATCACCATTGACCAGATAGAGAGATTGAGAGCCATAAGACATTACCATTGACCAGATAGAGAGATTGAGAGCCATAAGACATCACCATTGACCAGATAGAGAGATTGAGAGCCATAAGACATCACCATTGACCAGATAGAGAGATTGAGAGCCATAAGACATTACCATTGACCAGATAGAGAGATTGAGAGCCATAAGACATTACCATTGACCAGATAGAGAGAATGAGAGCCATATGACATCACCATTGACCAGATAGAGAGATTGAGGTTTCATAAGACATCACCATTGACCAGATAGAGAGAGAATGAGAGCCATATGACATCACCATTGACCAGATAGAGAGATTGAGAGCCATAAGACACTACCATTGACCAGATAGAGAGAATGAGAGCCATTAGACATCACTATTGACCAGATAGACAATGAGAGCCATAAGACATCACCATTGACCAGATAGAGAGAGAATGAGAGCCACAGACATCACTCATTGACCAGATAGACAATGAGAGCCATAAGACATTACCATTGACCAGATAGACAATGAGAGCCATAAGACATTACTACTGACCAGATAGAGAGATTGAGAGCCATAAGACATCACTCATTGACCAGATAGAGAGAGAATGAGAGCCATTAGACATCACTATTGACTCAGATAGACAATGAGAGCCATAAGATATCACCATTGACCAGATAGATAATGAGAGCCATATGACACGCCATTGACCAGATAGAGAGAATGAGAGCTGGCAAGACATCACTCATGACCAGATAGATAATGAGAGCCATATGACATCACCATTGATCAGATAGAGAGAATGGTATCATATGACATCACCATTGATAGAGAATGAGAGCCATTAGACATCGCCATTGACCAGATAGAGAGAATGAGAGCCATTAGACATCGCCATTGACCAGATAGAGAGAATGAGAGCCATAAGACATCACCATGACCAGATAGATAATGGAGAGCCATATGACACCATTGACCAGGATAGAGAGAATGAGGAGCCATATGACATCACCATTGACCAGATAGATAATGAGAGCCATGATTACCATTGACCAGATAGAGAATGAGAGCATAAGACATTGACCAGATAGACAATGAGAGCCATAAGACATCACCATTGACCAGATAGACAATGAGAGCCATAAGACATCACCATTGACCAGATAGACAATGAGAGCCATAAGACATTACCATTGACCAGATAGACAATGAGAGCCATAAGACACCACCATTGACCAGATAGACAATGAGAGCCATAAGACATTACCATTGACCAGATAGACAATGAGAGCCATAAGACATCACCATTGACCAGATAGACAATGAGAGCCATAAGACATCACCATTGACCAGATAGACAATGAGAGCCATAAGACATCACCATTGACCAGATCTCTCACACCCTCAGACGGACGACGCCACAGAGACAGTTACACCTCCACCAGAGTTCATCCCAGCACCGCCACCACAGTTCGACAATTCCCCCATCGAGTCGGAGGAGTCGTCGCCGCCCTCTCTGGAAGCACCCCCAACCAAGCAGACCCCACCTGGCCCTCTTATTACCCAGGACGCTAGACCCACCAAGCAGTACGTCTACGGCATCACCGATACAACGCCCAAGGTAGAGGGGAGACAAAGTAATGACAGCACAAGGGTTAGGTTAGGTTTGGGTAAGTTAAACTTAAGTTTGTTAGGCTAGGTTAGGTTTAGTTAGGCTAGGTTCGGCGAAGTTAGTTAGGCAAGAGTAGGTTAGTTTAGGTTTGGCTTGGTTTCGTTAGATTAGACTTAGGTTAGGTTAGGTTAGGTTAGGTTTGGATTCTCACCTTATGTGTACACTCGATTCATAAAGTATTTTCAAATTTTTTGTTAGACAATATGACACAACGGACGAATAATTTTGACAACTGTACTGAGATAACAGGAGCAGTGGTGTTCATTTTGATAAGCTTTGGTCCCCACCTTGCAGATATTTTCTGTAGGGAGTGTACTTTTTTACTCTATTTTTTATTATTATTATTTTTATTTTGCTTGGTGGGGATAACGGAAGGGGTCAAGTTATGACAGTCTCAGGGTAATTTTGATACTATTTTGTGTTATGATATAGACATTTATAACCAGTTACATGTATCGACACATCCTGATTATGTTGTCTATACAGGTATTTGGTTTATTTACGATGTTTTAATCAGTAGGTTCAGTTTTAGTTTGTCTGAGATTAGTGGTTCATAGTCTCAAGGGTTGTACAATAATTTTTAAAGGATTTAATAAGAAGAGATTGTTGGGATCACCTGAAGAATCTCCACCCCAGCTTATTTCACTTAAAAATTGACCGCCCTAATGATATTGGGGGGGGGGGGTGAGGTTAGCGTTAGGGTGGATAATCTTTAGGTGAAGTAAATTGGGGTGGATTTCTTCGGGTGTTCCGTTTGTTAATAGTGCCAAGTTTTTTTGAAATCCTTATGTTTCCTCAGGAGATGCGCAGCAGTGCTCGTATAGTGGAGACAGTAGCCAAGAAGCCTCCATCACAAGAAAGCGCCATAGAGGCAGAGATCCGCGCCCAACAGCTGAAGGAGGTAGAGTTGCGCCAGCATGGGACGCTCAAGAACACGGTGGGGCGTGAGAAGGGCGCTTCCTCCCCTGCCAGCCATGAGTCCGATGAGGGCTTCGTGGACCGTCTGGCTGAGGACGTCCCCGCTGTCCCCAACAGTGGCTACACACACGCCATCCCCGGCAATGATGGTGAACCTGTCATCTATGATGCCGTCAGCCCTCCACCTGAATACTTCTCAGAGAGGTTAGTCCATATTAGTCATAGAGAATAGTGACGTACATATTCATTGGAGTCTGTATTGCTGTTGGGGTAGTTGTTTGATTGATTGAGACAGTTTATTTAGCCAGACAAACACAGATACAGAGTCGATAATAATAACAATATTAACATGACTGAGCCAGTTGAGACCCAGGGCTCTCTTGTAGGCACCTGATATACATGGGTGTACTGTACAGTACATTTATCTCAAGGAAGTATAATATAACATTTAGTATCATCTGGAATAGTACAATAGCATGGTGGTAATAAGAACATATCAGAATGTTACCACGGTTATCTCTTCGATATTTATTTATTTTATTTATTTATTTACTTTATTTTTTTTTTTACATTTGTTATAAATATATACATAAGTTACAGTGGAATTGAAAAATATAAATATAATGAGGGAAGCAGTACAACATGGGTTGTATTAAGGTTGAACAAGAGGACAGAGCTGTCAGAATTATGTCTAGTTGGCAAATATATTTTTTGCAATGTTAATTTCTTATCTATCTACATGATAATTTCTGATAAAACGGTTCTGATGGTACAATAAAAGCAGGTATATAAAGTAGGCATTACACTGTACGAGAAATATTAATACTTAGACAATAGATATTTTTTAAGAAATGATTTAAAGGAAGGGAGAGTCGTCTTTGCTCAGATGGGTGGGGTAAGTTGTTCCACACCTTCACACCATGATATTTTATGGAGGTCTGGGACTGAGAGGAGCACATAGAGGATGGTCTTAGTAGCTCTTGGTGCCTTAAGTTGTATCTCTGAATATTCCAGAACTGGAAATAATTTTTGTCAAGCAAGTAATTGACAGATTTGTTAACAAATAGAGCACAACAGTAGGTGTTAATATCCTCGAATTTTAACATTTTTTTTTAAGTAGGTCATTGTCCGCACAACTCTTTGTGCAGTAACCAGGGATTGGGTTTTTGAAGAGCCACAGGCCCCCCATAGTGTGTGACAGTGTATCAGGTGTTGGTAAACAAGATCATAATAGATTTCTTTCATTGTTGTGAGAGTGAGTGACTGTCGAGTGTGATACATGATACATGAATGGCTTGTATGTGGTTTCTCCAATTAAGTTTCTCATCAAAAATAACCCCAAGGAATTTTGTATTTTGTTCGTGTTTGAGGACTGTATTACCAAGGTACAAGGGTTCCAAATCTGGGGTAAGTTTTTCCTTCTGTGAAAGATCGTGTAGTGGGGTTTTTTGAGGTTTAAGGTCAGTTTATTGCGTATTACCCAGGTCCTGACTTTAGTCAATTCAGTGTTCATAGTTCTCATCAAGGAATGGATGTCTGAGTTGCTGGCACTGTATAGAGATTACTATTGTCTGCAATTAAGTTGTATTTTATGAGTGTACTGGCATAGACTATGTCTTTTATGTACAACAAAACCAGTACTGGACCGAGCATGGAACCTTGGGGGACGCCATACAAGATTGGCTTACTGCTTCCTGTTGGACAGATATTAGGTAAACCAATTGTGGGACAGGCCCCTAATGCCGTAATGTTCAAGCTTTGAAAGGAAGATGGTATGGTCGACAGTATCGAAGGCTTTAGAGAGGTCCAAGAATATACCGACTGTGAACTGACTGTCATCAAATGAGTTTAAGATGTCATTAGGAAATAATAACAGAGCATTTCCAGTCGACCTTCTTGCTCTAAATCCAAACTGGGAGTCTGTAAAGATGTTATTAGCATTGCAGAAGGAATTTAGTCTACTACATGCTCGCTTCTCCAGTATCTTACTCAAGGCTGGGAGGACTGATATGGGGTGATAATTCTTGAAGAGACCTTTGTCCCCAGATTTTTTATATGCAGTGAATCAAGTGTTGGTATGTATAAAAAATTCTAGGTTGATAATTGTAGTTTTTGGCGTTGTTAATTACAGTATTTCAGTTAGTTAACAAAAGTTGGAGATGGTGATTTGGATCATTACCGAGAGAGAGAGAGAGAGATGATAATATGACACCTATACTGCAGGAACACCCCCACACCAACTGCGTCCACCACGGAGACCAAGATTGCCCTGGAGATCCGTGAACTGAAGGAACGCGAGGAGGAGCTGCGTCAGATGAGAGAACGCCTTATGGGCTCGAGGGAGAATTTGCTTGATGATGAGGAAGTTAGGAGCTCAGCCTCGAGGGAACAGCTTCTTGAGGACCACCTGACCTCCCTCACCACCACGACAGATGAAGGAAACTTCTCTGAGTGTGGTGATCCAGCATCCTCTGAGGACAAAAGTAGTGACGGATCAAACAGGTAAGATAAGATCATATGGGCGAAGGTGATAAAGTTAATACAATATGGGAGAAGGTAATACAATAGGGGAGAATATGATATAATATGAAAGGAAATAATACAGTACAGAAGATAATACACCGTATCTGAATAATGCAGGCATACAGTTCTGCATGCATATAGACAACGCAGGTATACATTGTACAATTTTCAATGTACCTCGACAGTGCATGTATACAAACAGTGGTAAACAGTAAAGCAATTTGACCAAGAATAACTAACACAGCTATCAGATGCTTATACTATATATATATACTAGGGTCCTTCTCTTAGGCTTGGTTAATAATCAATAATAATAAATTCCAAGAATAAAAGTAAAACTATATTGATGGTTATAACATTAAATATTCCATTGCTGTTAGACTGTATGAGGCCGATGGTATGAGGGTAATATAGATATAATGTTAAGATAGGGATGAATAATATAAAACAAACAAAAATATATGAGTAAAAGGAAGAAAAATACAATTATAAATAGAGAAAAACTGCAAAATAAGTAAATAAATAAATAAATAAACATGCAACTTACTATAAAAAAATAAATCAACAAATTCTTACTTCCTCTTCAGCATAACGCCACATTTTTATTTATTTATTCATTTATTTGTACTGTATACTTTATTTATTTATTTTTGCATATTACCGTTCAACATAGTCCAAGTGCAGTGACTCGCCTTAAACACATAGCAGAACGAACTGACCATTTATTATGAATTATTTGTACCAAGTAATGTATAGACTCCTCAAAAGTACCAGGTTCTTATACAAATGAACCCGAATAGACCACTTAATGTGTTGTGGGTGCTTCTCTACGCTCTCCTCGCTGGACCACATAACCCACCAGGAATTTGAGAGCTGGTAATTTGTGGCTACTTGGTGGGTCTCAGGTCCGTTGGGTGTCCATTAGAATAATCCTACACCCTGGTATTATATTTGGGGTAGCTGCACTAACACAGTTCTCTGAGAAGGAAATATTACAGGAGTACTTGGTGTGCAGTGCAGATATTTGAGTACAGTACAGTAATGTCTATTACAGGAATATACACCATCAGAGTACAGTACTAAGAATCGATCATAAACTACTGGTCTGTATTCATTAGGTGTATCTTGTATTAACTAGAAGACCAGCCAGATGGTCACAACCAAGTGATATTTAAATTGATTAATATATTAATGCCCAAGCCGATATTAATTCTTGATGATGGTTTTGCCAAGACATACCTGAGACATCATTAAGAAATGCCACGGTGATACTGTGCACTGTGTTGACGTGTTGCAAGACAGGCACAGGATAGTTTATTACCTGTATAGGTATATTTTTTTTAAATATTAGAAGTACGTGGGATTAATTTATTTGCTATACAGTATTAATAGGAACTGCCAACATCTAAAGTACAAAGTCGGTTATACTATTTTTTTTATTTTCAAGAAGTGATCAGTAATTTCTTTGTTTTCTTATCTAAAATTAACAAATGTCTCCTATTATAGATCACAACCCTAAGTTAAAACGGCCACAAGAGCAGAAATATATTAGAGCTCACATTTTTCGAGTGAGAATTGTAAACTGTTAGAATAATCTGCCAGTGTTGTGGCAGCAGACTTGACCAACACTGTCTTAGGTTAAGGTATATTCTGGAGCCAGTACATGACCAGAATTTACCAACAGTGCATAACAGGTACGTGACCGATCGCCCAACCTGCTAGAAAGGAGACTACAGGTAAAGGTACAAGGCCAGGCAAGGTAAAGACAGAACCTGTTATGCTAAACATCTTATTGTGACAATAATATAAACAATAAATCATTGCCGGTCCTGGACATTAGTCTGTCAGATGAAAGTAGATAACGAAATATTTTTTGTTTGTTAATACTTGAATCATACTGTATATGTAAAGCCGTTACATTGTGAAGGCTTCATCATCAGCACCGATTTTGTTGTTAATGTTGGGATTATCATTAACACGAGAAGGATTTCATTGATGACTGTTCAAAGGGGCCACAGTTTCAAAAGACTTCAACCTAACCTAACCTAACCTAACCTAACCTCTTCGGTAGGAATGGTTCCCAGTACTAATAATCCTCATTCTTGATGGATCTCAGTCTTAATACAGTACAGTACAGTAGTTAGGTAAGGTTAAATTAAATTAAGGCCTATTAAGATTAGTGTTCATTTGACCCACAACCTTTGTATCTGTGCTGTATTTACAAGCTCTGCTTCTATTACCCGGTACAGTCTATAGTACAGTATGGTAAAGGTGATACGTACACAGGATAGAGAAATTACACATGAGAATTTTTCTATACAAGATAATGTATAGCAACATTAGCCACTTCTCATATTTATTTTCACTTTGAAGGTGTTGTATTTCCTGTATCTAATTGTAAATGGAATTGTGCTGTTTGGACACATAAGGAGATGGATGGCATTAAAATTCTGAGGCTATATTAATGTTTTATATATTAAGACTGAATGTGAAAAGGACCTGGGTGTGTATGTCGACAATGAACTGAAGGTCTCGGACCATTGTGAAAATAAAGTAAATTAAGCAACTAAGCTATTAAGTGTTATAAGATGATCCGGCCCTCATAATGCTCTCCAAAAGTGAGGTGCTTCCCCATTTGAAGTACTGTACTGTCACTCTGTCTGTTAGTGATTGTCACTTGATTGAGAACATCCATAAGAGGACCACCAGATTGGTGCCTGCACTCTGGCACCCCAGTTACCCAGAGAGATTAGAATGTCTGCAGTTGCTATGATAGGCAGGCAAGGAGTGATTTAATATAAGTTTATAAGCACCTCAGACGACATTATTCGGATGAGTGTTCATAAGGAAGTAGTGGATACCCGCCTCATTAGGAGTCACAGCCTCAGGTTAAAGAAGCCATAAGTTTAGATGATTATCAGGGCAAACTTTTTGGGGATGACAGTTGTGAATTCTTGAAATAATCTGCCAGTGTGTGTTGTGACGGTACCGAGTGTGAGTTCATTCAAGACCAGACTTGACCACCACTGGCACAGGTACAGATACATTCTGGAGCCAGTACTTGCCAACAGTGTGTAACAGAGACGTGACCAACTGCTTAAGCGGCTAACGAGCAGATCATTGGTGAAGAGGATAAAGAAAAATTATATCTTGCATTAGTGGATTAAAAAGTGGTTTCAGCAAGCACTTTAAATGTTAGATATTTTAAGTAGTATTAACTCGGTATAATGTCTTCAAATTTATTAGACTAAATTATAATATTCTTCATTGTGTTTCCGATCAGTGTAACCAGAAGAGAATTTGTGTTTGACCTCTTTTTGTCCATTGTTATATTTGATCATAAACAGTGTCAGGGTATTAACTACTGTGCAGATGACCTATACATTAAACATAGGAGTTAATTACCATTGTGTTCTGAATGCTGTTACACTGAAATATGTTTCACCAGATTGAAAAGGGCGGTTTGGTGACTATATATTTTTTTTTCATTTCCATCAATAATTCTGTAATAAGCGTAATTACAATGTTCCTTTTACTTGACCTTCTAATTCTCCATTCACTCTCATGGTCACTGAAGCGTCAAGGTGTTCGCAGATGACACTAGCGTTCATTACTCTATTAAACTTTATATACTTTTTACTTACTTTTATCCTCTTCACCACTGATCGGCTCGTTAGCCACTTGGGCGATTGGTCACGTCTCCGTTACGCACTGTTGGCACCTATACCCATTTACTCCCCCTTAATAAATACACTAGAACATTTGTCTTATTCCAGTGCATAACCAGAATTTCGTGTAGGGTTTAGCATGTAAAGTCTCTCTCATTCCTCCGTAAACATTATGACCAAGTTGATGAGTATTTTCAGACGTGTTCTCTCTTGACACAGTTATTCAATAAACCTTATCTTTTTATCTCACTTATCATCTGTAAGGAATGAGATCAGCTTATCAATCTCTTCAGTATCGTTATCATTCGTTTTCTCTGTTCACTAAAAGAATATATATTGATAAGAGTTAATTATATCCTCCCCCTTTTTTTCCCTCATCGAAGAGTAAAAAAAAGGTACTAATCCATTTTATTTGTCACTATCAGCTCACACTCCCAAATTCGCTCTGTGTTAGTCGTCATCTTGCTGGTGAACGTTAAAGTGTGTGTGGGTGGGAAGTCTAACATTCCCTCAAGCAGTGCAAGTGTGAGTTATTTGTGTTAACTTTGGATAACGTGAAGATTAACCACCCCGGCGCTTTTCACCTTAAGATTAACCACCCGAGAACTAACCTAATCTAACTTAACATCACCTCACCTGACCCCACCTCGTTAACCTAACCCCCAAGGTAGCGTTAAGGTGTTTATTCATCAGGTAAACTATTATGTGTAGCGTTTAATTTTGATTATTCCTACATAATGCATTAAACAGATCATCTCGAACGAAACTAATTAAACCATCTTTTAAGTTCTGTTTGATTAAATTAGGTTATTTAGATGCATATTCTCTTTAGCGTCGTAGTCTCACAGATCGGACAATGGTCGTATGCTCTTTGCCTCCATATATTATACAGGTATTTTGTAATTCTAACTAACATTATTTAGTTTGTTTATATTTGAGCTCGTGAAGAAAGTGTAGAAGTATAGATGGAATATTTGGTGAAAAACAATATTTTATTAATGTAATATTAAGCAGTAATACGAGAACACTAAGCTTTAATATTACGTCTCGTCATTACATTATTTTCATAAACAAAAGCCTTCACATATACAGGTGTACTTGTAACTTTTTTTTTGGTTTACATTCCTCAACCTATTATATTTTCTGTGTTATTTGATAGAAAATTACCTCCTTTGGCCTCGAAAGTTCTTAAAAAGTTTATCATTAATATGTCTTCATTTGTAAAATATTACGCAATTAAAGATATCCATATGAATCGACTTCCTGTTTGCCAATGTTGTTTACCTGCGCTGTCATTGTACTGTACTTGTTGAACCAATGTAAATTTGAAAGATACTGAATAACCATCTATGTATTAACTGTATCTATGTGGCTATATATGTATTTGTCTATATCTGCAGAAGAAAGAGAAGAAAAAATATAGTTTGTGTTAAAGAATTTGAGTGTCAAAAGGTGTGTATGTTCACAGAAAACGGGTGAGCAGTAACTGAAATATTTAGAAAAATTTAGTGATCCCGCAATGTGTGTATTGTGTGGTTTGGGTTATAGATAAACTGATAACTTGTTGGGGTAGATAAATAATACACCAAGAGATAATATAATATGATAAACAGTAGATTAGAAGATAAACTGATATAAGAATAACATATTGGTACTGTACAGGTATATATGCATCAGATAACCTATTAACCTGTGCTATTTTCTTCGTGTGTTCCAACAGCCGCATCATGTCCCCAGACCTTCACCACCCTGGTACCAACCTAGACTACGGCCGCAGAAAGGTCACCGTCAAGCCCTTTGAGGACGAGGAGGAAGATCAACCCGTCTATACAAGGTCGGTAACATTTTCTAGTTGGCGGTAAAAGGTGGGCTTGGGTAGAAAGTGGTGGTTATGTTGACAACTTGTATATTTTATCAGGAAACAGTCGGGTTAAAGAGATTTTGACCGTGTGTGTGTGTGAGTGTGTGTGTGTGTGTGAGTGTGTGTGTGTGTGTGTGAGTGTGTAAGGACACGCGAAAGGGATTTAGAAAATGATTAGTACAACATATTTATCATTAGTTTATTATGAACATCAGTTGAACTTTTAATATCTCGTTACCATTAAATTAATTATACTTAGCGATTATTTTACCCCCTCGCAGATCATTCAGGAATTGAATATAATCGATAATGTAAATAAAAAGTTGTAGTGAACGTCATCTCACGGGAAACATCAGTCTGGGTGCTGTGGTGATAAAGGTTAGTGTGTTGCCGCCAGCTGACCACACCCTTACCTGTCTGTCCACCCTACTGCAGCTGGTTCCTCTGTTTATAGTCGTCCCCCCCAAAAAAAATATTCCCGGTGAAAGGGTCTCGTTACATGGGAGTATGATGGTTGTTAGGATAGCTTTAATTACCCGGCTGTGAATTAAGACTTTTGTGGTTCAGAGACAATTTGGGCCGAAGATCATAAATAATTTGATTTGTTTTCTCTAGTTAAGCCCTTGAGTACGGTGCCTTTCTCTTGAGTACTATGAATCCATCCAATGAGTTATATCTATCTCGGAGTACGACAACTTGACCGCTTGAGTACACTATTTAACCTCTTTGTATACGATGGCTATTCCCTTCGAGTACAATAACACTGTACTCGCGAGATTACGTCATCGTACTCAAGGGGTGCATTATAATCTACATTCTACATACATTCACATGGAAAATTCAGCATTGTGACATTTATACACCTGTCTGATATTTATACTCTGGATCCCTTAAATTTTCTTATCCGTCTTTAATGTTTACAGTTAACGAGTAAGATTGATATATGCGATAAATATGTAAATTTTAAGTGTTTATCTGAGCATATAACCTCCATTAACTGTTGACATTAATACTTACATGGAAAAGTGAAAATTGTTGGGGAACGAACGAGATAGTTACGATAATTATGTAAATATTACGTTTTTTTTTTTACGTATCGTTATCTTGTATAATTCAGGGTAGGGCTTGTTTGTTGTGGCGATACCTTAACATTGTGACGTTAGGACATTGGTGGAGAGGGTAAGATTAGGACATTGGTGGAGAGGGTAAGATTAGGACATTGGTGGAGAGGGTAATATTAGGACATTGATGAAGAGAGTAATATTGGGTGTAAATCGACGTAGACTCAGGTAGGAAGATGATTGACTACGATAGGTGAGTGTGTCGTAATTTCAGGAAAGTGTTTAATGCGTTCACACACACACACACACATACGTTCAATTTTCCTCATACTTCACCTAAATGGCTGAATTAAACCGAAAACACCCAATTAACGGTCAAAATGGCGTCACAATTGGACTTAGACTCGACCTTGAGATTTACACACTTACCGCCAGCCAGGGGATAGACCAAATAACATAAGTAATAGTTGTGAATGTGGGCCAGACATTACTAAGTATCGCTCCGAGGAATCTACGACAACTCTATTCCCTTGACACGACCGTTGTAACCCGGACCCAGAGCTGTTTAATGCGTGAGATGATGATTGAATTTTTCTTCGTAAACTGCAATTGCGAGTAATATTGACAATTAACTGTTGTTCTAAAATGATATCCGAAGTTTAGGAAGTAAAAAGTAGTACGTGGAACACATTGATATCTTAAAGTGAAAAAGACGAATTTAAAAATGATCAGTGACGCTAACTATATCACCAGCGCCCTCCCCCCACCCACCCCCGCCCACCTACTTCCCCCGTGACTCGACCAATCACGAGCTTCCTTTTATTTGGCTCCGTTATAAGCTTGGAGTGAACAGAGTAAAGGTGGTTTTTCCTCTTATCTTTAAGGTGACCCACACGGAAGTCCCTCTCTGCTCCTGTGATCACAATACAATGAAGTAAGACTCGTTAGAGGAGATAAATAGGAGGGGGGGGTAATTAGCCTCAATTGATGACCCCAGATTAGGGACGGTACGGTAATTAAGGTGCCTGTGGGTGAGACTGCTTGCCTTAAGGAGGGAGGGTTTGTGTTGGTTAGGTTAGGTTGGTTAAGTGGCGTGGTCACCTGTGTCTCGTGTGTACAGATGGGTCTCTCTCTCTCTCTCTCTCTCTCTCTCTCTCTCTCTCTCTCTGTTTGTCTGTCTTTAGGTGTGTGTGTGTGTGTGTGTGTGTGTGTGTGTGTGTGTGTGTGTGTGTGTGTGTGTCCTACGATCAACACAACTCCACGTGTCGCTATGAATGTGTTTGTTATAATGTGTTCACTCAGTCTGTGTTTCGCCTATAAAAGGAAAAAAAAAACAAATCACCCAAAACACGAAGACAGGACTAGAGCAACGTGTATAAAAGAAGACAGTCAGTATACATAGCTCGTAGTGTCTTTTGATCAGTATACATAATCGGTGGTGTCACTATTCAGTATACATAGCCCGTAGTGTTGAGTAAAGCAGGAGGGTGTAGACGACTGTTGCAAGATACGGCCGAGTTGTCAGGTCGTGTTTCATATTTACTCTTGGCCAGGATTCCCAAAGGTTCACAAATTATTATATAATTTTCCGTAAATATTGGGAGGGAAGGAAGGGGAGGGGGGAGAGGGAGGGAGAGGAAGGGGGGTGGAGAGAGGGAGGGAGGAAGGGGGTGGGAGAGGGAGGGAGGAGGGAGGGTGAGAGAGGGGAGGGGGTAGGGAGGGTAGGAGGGGTGAGAGAGGAGGGGAAGAGGAGGTGGGGGGTGAGAGAGGGAGGGGAGGAAGGGGTGAGAGAGGGAGGGGATAGGAGGAGGGGTGAGAGAGGGGAGGGAGAAGGAAGGCAGGGGGTGAGAGAGGGAGGGAGGAAGGGAGGGGGGTGAGAGAGGGAGGGAGGAAGGGAGGGGGTGAGAGAGGAGGGGAGGAAGGGAGGGGGGGAGGGAGGGGGAGGAGAAGGAAGGTGAGAGAGGGAGGGAGGAAGGAAGGGGTGGGAGAGGGGAGGGGAGGGAAGGAGGGAGGAGAGAGGGAGGAAGGGGAGGGGGTGGGAGAGAGGGAGGGGAGGAAGGAAGGGGGGAGAGAGGGAGGAGGAAGAGAGAGGGGAGGGAGGAAGGGAGGGGGGTGAGAGAGGGGAGGGAGGAAGGGAGGGGGTGGGAGAGAGGAGGGATAGGAGGGGTGAGAGAGGAGGAAGGAAGGCAGGGGGTGAGAGAAGGAGGAAGGAAGGGGGTGAGAGGGAGGAGGAAGGGAGGGGGTGAGAGAGGGAGGAGGAAGGGAGGGGTGAGAGAGGGGGGGGAGGGGTGAGAGAGGGAGGAGGAAGGAAGGAAGGGAGAGGGGAGGAGAGAGGGAGGAAGGAAGGAAGGGGGTGAGAGGGAGGAAGGAAGGGGGTGAGAGAGGGAGGGGGTAGGAGGGGTGAGAGAATGGATGTAGTTGCAATAGAGTCTGTATTTAAGGAATGATTGGTGTATGTTAAACAATACTGTGTGGGGGCCAGATATGGAGTGGGTGAGTTAATGTAATGACTGACCACCACCACCTACTGATTTATGTATTTTATTATTATTATTCTCGTAGACGGGATGACCTTCGTGATGTGAGTGTCGTCTGTACCTTAATTAATGATCTGTCTATCTATCTATCTATCTATCTATCTCTATCTATAAGAACGCAAGAATGGAGGAATCTGCAGCGGGCCTATTGACCCATACTGGGCAGTCCCGTTTACACCCAACCCCTATTGCCTATATATCCATCCAACCTATGTTTGAAGCTATATAGCGTATTCGAGTTAATGATGATGTTTGGTAACTTGTTCCACTCATCCACTACTCTATTTCCAAACCAATGTTTACCTGTCTCGCGCCTAAATCTAAATTTGTGTAATTAAAAACCATTGCTACGAGTTATCTCGAGAAACAAAAGCACTAAAAAAATTTTTTATTTGGCACACACACACACACACACATACACACACACCCTAGAGCCACTAAGTTATTGAGGTCAACAGGTCAAAGGTCATTACTTGTGCCACCTGTAGCAGTTAGTCAACACGTAACTCAGTGCAATTCTCATTTTTTTATTGTTCATTGTTTTTATATTAGTTCCATTTACCACTGATTTTTTTACTGCCATATTTCACCAGGACCATTATTACTATTTTTGTCACGGCGTCAATTAATTCACTTCAGTTTCCGCCAAGCTGGATTTCACGTAGTTAGTCTCCGCCTACTAACGGAACGGGACGTCATTTCGAAGGCTGACCTCAGACTTGCTGGAGTGTTTGTGTGTTAGGTAACAGATGCATCTGGCGCGAGTCATTCACTGAGCATGACACCATGACTGGGAAAAATAGAAGCCATTATGTTTCATACACAAAAATAGTTGAGTGACAGAGACAAGACGTCATTATGGAGGAGGTGGGCGCTAAGAGGTCCACAAATTACTCTATACACTGGGGAAATTTTCGTCTCGTGTTTATTGTAGTTAACTAGAACATGAGCGTAATTTATTTTGCATTATGTATATGTTAGAATTTCCGTACGCAAACTAACATGGATCAGGTTTAAGCTTAGGTGATTCACAGTGGCAATTGATTTGGTGGGAAAATACACCTGGACGATGGTTCTTTTCGCCCCAGATTTTCCTTCATCGATACGTATATATTTTCCTCAAGTGTCGCCATTATTCCTTGTCTACCATTTTTACGACCAGTTTCGCCTGGAAATTAAAAATACGTAATTTTTCGTTGAATTCCATCATTCTGGCTCTGTACTCAAGCATTCCTATGTTGACAATCTTCAAAAAATTCTTAATTGCGCATTTAGTTTAACATAACTGGATCTTTTTGTTATTATGTAAACTTCAGTAACAGTCCGCCATTGAAACAAAACACCACCGCCCAGCCAACACCCAAACTCCTCCGTGTCTCATAAGGTTATTCAAGTTTATTTTTTTATCCAGATCGTCTTTTTATTGCCTGTAGATGTAAGGTGACCTGACCACGGCTGCACGTACACTACTTGCCTTGGTTGTCATTATTATTTTTTTCATGCGATGTCTGGCCAATTATGGTTTTCTGGGTCGAACGTGATGTGCAAAAACACTTTCTTCTTTGTTTGTGTGTTTGTCTGAGACGTCAGCTACCACCTACGTGTGTGTGTGTTTGTGTGTGTGTGTGTGTGTTGCTAAGTAGAGAGTAAATGTTACATTATGAGAACGTTAGCCACCTGGAGCGTGAAAGACAAAAATGTTGGCGTTGTTATTAAACCGTTGTCAACGTAACGTTCCGATAACGGAATAACGGTGATAACTACATCATATGACAGGATAACATTATGGTATCGGGTTGTCAGACTTGTAGGATAGTTAACCTATCCCAACCCAACCCAATCCACTGACCTAACCTAACCTAACCACCAGTTGTTCCCTCCCTCCCTCCAACACTGACCTCCCTTCTTCCTAACCCAGTGGTTCTCAACCTTTTTCACTCCATTCCCCCCTTGAGGAATTTTCAACAACCTCGTGGCCTCCTTCATTTTTCTCCTAGAACAGACAAACAGACAAGTGATAAAGACTAAAGAATGATAGAGAAGGACAGATAAATAGGACAAGAGTGAGAATGGCATACGCGCACACACATTCACATACATAACACGCCCATGCACTCACACATAAAGCACACATGCAGGCGTACACAAACATGCACACAGGTAAACATTCACACTCAAGCTAGCAAGCTGAAGTGTACTTCCTGTAAGCAAGAACACGCCTCCTTTGACAAGCACTGCCCAACTTGGAAGTATGAGAAGAATAGTGAGTCATACCAATTTATCACTAAAAATGGTAGGATTATATAAGTAAAGAATGAGTATGAACAACAATGGCACCAATAAATAAGGAAATAAGTAATAAAGAAAGTGTACAAATATTTCACCCACGTAAAGCAGCGACCACATGAATTATGAAACAAAATAAGTAACACCAATTACGGAGTATATATTATGCTTGAGTCAAGCTCAAACACAATATATGGTTCAGAGACAATACACTCCACTGTTTTCGTGATGGTATCCAAGGCCAGACTGAGATCATTCGGTCCTATCACCACTTGCAAAGGGATGACACACGGACACGTACTGAACAAGTCAGTTCAGCAGCTCGGTCCAGCGCCTGTCACACAGACAGGGACTGAACCTGTGAAATCTTAAATAATCCGTAAAAAAAAGCACCAGAGTATGTAAATATTAAAATTGTATTGTCGTTATGATTAAACAAAATGACAAAAAAAAGAATGAAAATTCTCTTCTGCCAAGTCAAAATAAGTAATACAAGTTTTGTTTAATTAGATTCCCAACATTATTTGGAAACGTACAATTTATAACAGCTCGCCGTGGCTCCCTTGGGGGCCATGGCCCCCAGGTTGAGAACCACTGTCCTAACCCCTCTCCCTCTCATCTCTTTCCCTTCCTTCGAAACTGATCTCTTCCTCCCTCTCCCTCCAAAAACTCGTCTCCCTCCCTCCCATTACTTGCTTGCCTTGAGATTTTTTCCTTCCTCTGTCTCTCATTTCCTCCCCCCTCCCTTATCCCTCTTGCCTAATGTTATATTAATTAAATAATAATAATAATAATAATAATAATAATAATAATAATAATAATAATAATAATAACAACAAAGAACCATAAAGAAAAAAATCAACAGTGAGAGACAATATACTGTATGTATGTTGTGTTGTCAAAGTAAGAGAAACAATTGAGACCCTGCAATTGTGTGTAAATGTGGCAGAAAGTCAGATCAGCAACCTGGGACTTGGTCACAATTTTTGTGATGCCATATAGCAGCAGGGTCTACCATTAGACAACACACTATGCTTCCAATGTCTTCCCAGGCGGTAGTACCTCCCTGTTTGGTAGCTGCCTACCACCTACTCCTCCTCCTTATGCCTTATCCTCTCCCTCTACAGTCTACACTCTAACTTCCATTCGCCTTCTCCCCCCATTTCCCATCCCTTATCCCTCCATTCCCCCTTACCCTCTCCTTCCCTTACCTTCCTCATCTCCCGTCATATCTTCCTCCTCCCCTTCCTAACTAGTCACTTCTTTCCTACCTTCCTCCTCTTCCGCCTCTTCTTCAGTATCCTCCTCCCTCAACAACTCGGAGAAGACCAACTTATCTGTGTGGTTTGGTCTTTAAAATCTCGGGTGTGAAGACCATATGTTAGTGACGTAACAACGCCTTGGGGCAGGTGTGAGTGACGTAACACCACCTTGGGGCAGGTGTGAGTGACGTACCACCACCTTGGGACAGGTGTTAGTGACGTAACACCACCTTGGGGCAGATATTAGCGTGTCGTAACACCACATTTCGCGGCCCTGGAAGTTGGTTCTCAAATTCTTTCTACCTTAATTGATCCTACGACACAAAGTTGATGCATTCAGATTTTACCATACCCTTTCAACGTTGTCTCTCGGTAATTTGACGCCATCTAAGATGTCATATTTGTTGTGCCTGTTACTGATTCTGATGTTTTGGAAGGTGGTCAGTGGCCCGTGATGGAGTATTTGTAAGCCTCAAGTGTAACTGAGTGGAGCATTTGTTGGGGGCTGGTGTGTACCTTACCAGAAAACATTTTGAAGGCTGGAATGTACAGTCACTCAAAAAACTATATTTACTTGGGGGGAGTCAATGAATTTCATAATGAACACTGTGACTCCTGTTGTTTCGGTAGGGTTGTCAAAATCCTTCGTTCGTTGTCATATTGTCTCAACACCATCTTACAAATATAGTTTTTTGAGTGACTATACACCGAGTTGGTAATATATTATATGGCACGGTTCATCTATGCACGACACACTGGATGTGGGACTTGGGCCGACGGCAGTGTGGGGGAACAGCCTCGGTGTGAAGGCCTCCACACTACCCTGGACATAAACCTTAACGAGAACATTAAAGGGTAACCGAGAAGGATTTCTTTCCAGGGTTTCCTCACGCTAACAATGCACGGCTGTTTAGATAAGATTTTTTTAGCAGGAAATGGCTTCTCTGGGTGTTCCTAAACGGATAAAGGCTTCAGTTACCAGAGTTGGGGGCGTTTCCTTCAGGATTAATCCTGAACCTCTACCTCTCCCTCCCTCCCCTCTTGTTACACAGCCTCGCGAAACTCCCTTGTTCACTGGGCTAGTGGGTGTGGGGCCCCGGTGGGACGTGACACAGTCTCTCTGCCTCAACAGCAATTACACGTCCAGCCAAGTCCTGATAGCGTAAAGCTCCGGTCTGACAGGTAAGGCGTGATCTGGGAAGATGTACAATACTTCCTGCCCGAGGCTCCTTGTGCGTCATCCGTGTCAACGTAAACTATTGGAGTATTCAAGATTAACTCCACAGCACTTAACGCTGCTCTGGGGGTTAGCGTTAAGTTAGGTTAGATTAGATTTGGTTGGGTTAGCTTTCACGTTCTGGTGGTTCATCTTCAGGTGAAATATGATAGGGTGTTTAATCTTCAGGTGATTCAAACTGTTTATAATATGTAACCTAATGTGTGTTAGGTTAGGTGAGTTTGTTTACAAGTTATACAGTAACTAGTTTTATACTTGCCTGGTGATGATATTTTCAGTCGTGAGTGTTTTAACCTTGGTACTGCACTTATACCCTTGTTTGTATACCCGCACTGGCTAGGTACACTGTATACCTACACTGATCTGTATACATGCTGAACTGTAAATCTTCACTTTTTACTTATTAGTTTAGGTGCACAAAACACACACAACACACACACACACCTCTGTCCTCAGAACCTGAATGCTTTAAATTCTTGGTAAGACACTGGAGCAGCAGTTCCGTGAAGTGAGTGCTTTTCCTAATTTCTACACCTGACATGCGTGTGTGCGTGCGTGCGTAAACTGATATTGACACGTGTAATAAGAATGATATTAGGGGGCCCAAAATTTCACCTGACGATTATTGAAGCGTCGACGATAAGACTGACGAAGTGATGGACGGGTCTCTGTGTTGTAAGGTGTGAAGTAATGACGGTAATGCGAGGAATATTGAGTCCACCTGAAGGTAATAGACAACCTAATGTATTTCACCTGATGATTAACCTGGGAGTTAGATTGGGTTAGGTTAGCTTAGTTTATGTGAAGCTTTATAAGTTGTGGCGGAAATATTTTTAACTGAGAAGACTTTTTTTTTTTTACGTTTGAGATATTTATGGGATCCAGTGATGATCAGGCGTTTATTTATGTCTTTAACTATTCGTTTTGAGATAAATATGAATGAACCATATACACACAGAAAACCATCCATTCATCCTTTTATCCATCTATCCATCCAACCATTCAATCGTTTTTCCATCTATCCATCCAATCATTCATCCGTTTTTCCATCTATCCGTCCAACCATAAATCTGTTTTTCCATCTATCCGTCCAACCATAAATCTGCTTTTCCATCTATCCATCCAACCATTCAATCGTTTTTCCACCTATCCAACCAACCATCCCCTCGCCGACGTACGTACACGCACCACTAGATACCAACTGTTGTGGTTGAGGAAACGGGAATAAGGGATGGTGGGTAGTTATGGGGGGTGGGTGAGAGAGGGGTAGTGGGGCAGGTGTTAGAATACGCGAATCAAGACGATAATTGAGCTGGATAATTAGCATCAAGTGAAAGCTGCAACACGAAGGCCAGGGTAGGATTGGCGCAGTGACTTTAGTCAACCCTAAGACGGGAGGGTGAAGGTGTGGGTGTGAGTGTGAGAACCCCGCTCAGTCTTCTTCCTCACCGCCTTGTGTACAGTCATGGGGAAACTCCTCTGTGTTACTCCGAGATACAGTGGTTGGAAATCTAATTAAGGATTATTACTTTTCTTGTACAAACCTATACATTTGAGGAAGGTTCTTTGACGAGTATATATTTTTTTCACAAACAGTGGAGTGTAGTTCTTGGTTATTGCAAATTTTGTGGTTGTAGTGGGAGTGTGTCATAAAGCTGCTATATAAAGTGGGATGTATATGTTATTAATAGAGAAATGCTTTAGAACATCAGTATGTATTTATATAAGTGTGAAGTGAGTGACATCTGGTACTGAGGAGGGGTTTGGTAGTGACTGTGAGGGCCCGTAGCAGCTGGGAGAGGGCACGTCGTCGTCGTCTTCCGGGGCTCACAGAGTCGTGGAAAGGGCCATAGTCTCCCCCCCTGACGTTGGTCAAGGGGACTATCAGCAAGACGTTCTATACTAACTTGGATCAGTGAGAGGACCTGTAGTGCGTGAGAAAAAAACAAAAAACAAAACATTGTGAAGTGGAAACTCGGCTATCTCATCGTGAAGAGGCCTTTAGCTTTGTACTTTCCGGAGAGTAGGTCTATGGGTGTGTAGAGAGACGGCTACTAGAGGACTTGTGTACAGTTACGCCTGGTGGATATAACCATTATCATCATCAGCGCCACTGGGGGAACCTGTTCACCGCCGCAGCCATGCTAACGGTCGCCTTCGTTATTGAACCGTAAGTGGACCACCTGACCGACGCTCTTACCTCTTTAACATTCCTTCGTATATCAGCTGACTGTCTGTGATGGTGTTTATGTTCTGATCCGGACCACTTAACCGCAACCCGTGATTATTTCCAAGGGTCTGTGGATCAGCTGATCTTGTGTTTATATTACAAGGATCAGCTGACCTTGTGTTTATATTATTTCGATCAGTTGATCCCTTGTTTACGTTTTGCGGATCAGATGACAATATGTCTGTATTCTTCGGATCAGCGGTCTATACTGTACTGTATGTTCATACTCTTCAGGTCAACTGTCCATACGGTATGTTTACAGTCTATCGTTCAGCTGACGGTATGTTTACAGTCTATCGTTCAGCTGACTGTATGTTTACATTCTATCGTTCAGCTGACTGTATGTTTACACTACAGTATATGGATCAGTTGGTCTCCAGTCCTCTGTGCATTTTGGTGTATGTTAGCCAATCACCAGTCACTGTTTATAAAGCTGGCCGCCTTGGTGTCATGTTTACATACACGCTTATAATATCATGTGTTATAGTGACTGGTCTGAACGCCACACTTTTTACCAAGTTGAACCAGGTGTCTCGCTGTGTTGTGAGGCCTCTTGTGGCGTGGGAGAAGCACGCATTTAAATCACTCGCTAAATATCCAGAGATGATTCACGTGGGAGAGGAAGGTAACTGGTGCTGAGGAAGAAGGGCAGTGGACGTTGTCTTTCTGCAGAGGAGACGTGTTGAGTTATGATGGTGGTGGTGTGGGGGTGCGGAATCTTGTCGTGGCCAGGTGCTACCCCCAGGTGTCTCACTGGCAGAGTTACTAATTGGTTGAATGGCTGTTGCTTAAGTCAGGTTACCCGCGGGCTGTTTGATCTGTGGTAGTAAATTCCAGTTTAGGGCTTAAAAGGAGAGGTAGAGATGAACGAGGAATGAAAGGGGGGAGGAGGAGGATACTCGGACACTGTGACGTACTGACAGTATCTACGCCTCAGTAACCTCGAGATCCCCAGGTCGAAACCGGAACTTGGATGTTCAGATTCTTATGTTAAGAGTCTCAGCCCCTCCTCCCAACCCCACAGCTGAGAGTGCGAGGACGCATCTGCCACTAACTGTAACACAAAAGTGGCGACGAACGAGCCATTAGAAACAGATGCAACTAGATAAAGTCTCTCATCCTCAACTGCGGGGAAGAAAATAACCCACTACTGTGAATGGTGGTTCGTAACAAAGAATACAGAAATGTACAGTTGTGGACTAAAAGAATTCGGCAGGCAGGGAGGGAGGGAGGGAGGGAGAGGGGGTAGAGTAGGAATAGGTGGAGACTTGGCACTGGCGCATAAAGGTGGCATTAAAAGTTTGTTATCCTCTTTCCACACCACAAACTGATATTTTAGTGTAATTATGAGGCAGCCGTAGCTTACACTCCCTCCCTGTCAAGTTTATTTTTGTCTACAACTGTACCTAACAAGAATGAATTAAGCTGTGCCATAAATGGGTACGTCGAAAATGGCGTCAGACGTACACTGAGACTGGCCCTTTAACTAGACACGTTCCTTAGCTAGATCCCAGTTAGGGGAAGACACTTAAGGTAGATGTGTTTGAGAAGCTGAACCCAGAGTGAGACTTAGGGTGACGGAGTGATGTGTGGCGTGAGGTGGTGGCCAAGCCCTCATCTCTTAAACTATATGCTTGCTCACAGCACCTAACATGTCCGCCACCAAAACACACATACACACGAGGAGCGTCCACCTTGCCTCACCTGTGCACTGAACTTGTGACTCTTGGTTAGTTACCCCGTAAAAATATCTCCTTGATGGACGGGGGGAAGCCATTTCGGTGGGCTTGGGAAAGTCTATAAGGCTAATTTTGCAGCCATAAAAATTTTATTGGTGTGTGTGTGTGTGTGTGTGTGTGTGAGTGTGTGTGTGAGAGAGAGAGAGAGAGAGAGAGAGAGAGAGAGAGAGAGAGAATGATTGCTAGTTGGAGGCGTCACGGTGGGGTAGAAACAAGAGCTACACGACGATTGGGTGACCGGCCTGGGAGACGGTGTGCGACAGGTGGTGTGTGTTGCTGTACCGTACGCTACACGCCCCCTACACCGCCTCCTCTACCCGCTCTCTGCTCGCGCCTCTCTCCTGCAGCAGATTATGAACTGCAACGTGCATTAGTGTGCATCTATCATTATTGTTCTTATCACCAGAGGCTGCCTGTCCGTTATCCAGTCCGTCGTTTTTTTTGTCCGTTGGTCCGTCCGTTAACTTGGTCCCGCGTGCCTTAATCATGCAGTGAATCATTTCTGTGGTACGGGTGGGTGTTCTGCGGTTCAAGCACGCTGTGTTAGGTTAGCTTTGCCCTGCGGGGTTTCCTCCTCCTCCTCACTTTCTCCCTGCAGACGACAACTCAGCCGTGCTTGTGACGTAATTGGGTTGATTATTATGGTGAGGCGAGGTCTTCCTGTCGTTATCCCCGGAGTTTCCTTTGTTTCTCCAGTATAAACACAGAGTAACGAGTAACAGTATATTCCTCTGTCGGGTTATTGTTTACCTCCTTGCCGTCACTCAGTGTTATCTCCTGTCGGGTTATTGTTTACCTCCTTGCCGTCACTCAGTGTTATCTCCTGTCGGGTTATTGTTTACCTCCTTGCCGTCACTCAGTGTTATCTCCTGTCGGGTTATTGTTTACCTCCTTGCCGTCACTCAGTGTTATCTCGTCTCTCCATCATTAATCTGACTTTCTCTGTCTCTTAGTAATAGATGTAAACCCTATAACAGACGCTACACTTTTGGGAGGTTGACGTTTAGTGTAATTGCTATGCGGGAATGACAGGCTTGGACTAATTACATTATTTAAGGTCAATTACAATTACTCTTCTGATGTTTAATTTACTAATACAGTTACTTGAGTCACGATATTTAGGTTTGAAGTTGTAAGCAAACATATTTTATGTCACGCCACACTATCCAAACACCATCTCTACCTACTGACTCACACTTGGCAAA
The DNA here is from genome assembly GCF_018991925.1 of Homarus americanus. NCBI lineage: Eukaryota > Metazoa > Arthropoda > Malacostraca > Decapoda > Nephropidae > Homarus > Homarus americanus. Next base: position 52,265 of record NW_024734360.1, on the reverse strand, counting down.
CTCACTCATCAGAAACTACACGTACAAACACCACACATCCCTCCCTCTCTTCCTCACTAACAGACACTCACTCACTTACATTCTCTCGCCCATAGTGACAAATTCGCTCACGCTCATTCACTCTCAGTCGCGTACGAGCATTGGACATGACCGACTCGAACGTGTGTCAAGTGTATATGGTGGCCTTATTCGCACCTATTTTACTCTTTAGTCAGTATTTCAGTAATCCTTCATAAGTTAGTATCATAACGCCCCAGTTCCACGATGTAATTGTAAGAATTAAACTTGAACAGCAAATTAAAATTACAATCCGCTTCAGTTACTAATTGATCCATGCCTGGAATGTAGTCACCTTGGCGGGAAATTAGATATCCTAATTTTCCTTTGTGTAAAAATTATAAACATTGTAATAAAACCAGACAGATGCATCCCTCTTAATTCTCATTTGTTCATCTAGTTTATTTATTACCCTGAAACACAGTAATACATTATAACATCAACTTATTATTGAACTGAACGATCATTATTTTCTCTTTATATTTTTTTTAGGATATCGTTTGTTTTCAGTAGCGGGATATCTTTTACACACGTAGATACAAGTTTTACAGTAGTGTGTTTGGGGTTATAGGTCAGCTTTATGTGAAATGTTGTTGGCTTCCACACTTGGGGGCTATTTCTGAATCTGCCAAGTGCTTGTCCAATCCAACTGACCCAAACTGATTATGATAGGTGTTCAGTCTTTGTTCTTATTATTTTGTAACAATGTCAACATTTTGTTCCTAGAATAACAAAAAAAGTCGGCGAATAAGTGTTCCTGGAGGTTCTTGTGTGTTATTTAGGACAAAGTGTCAATATTAATTAATAAAACAAGACATTTAATGGCGGTAACCTAATTATTTTACATTAGATACACAGAGTAATCTGGAGGGTGTAGTCTAGTGTAGGAGGAGGAGGTAGTCTAGTGTAGGAGGAGGAGGGTAGGGAGGAGAGGTAGTCTAGTGTAGGAGGAGGTAGAGGAGGAGGTAGTCTAGTGTAGGAGGAGGGGTAGTCTAGTGAGGAGGAGGAGGGTGTAGCTAGTGTAGGAGGAGGAGGAGGTAGTCTAGTGTAGGTGTAGGAGGAGGTAGTCTAGTAGGAGGAGGTAGTCTAGTGTGGGAGGAGGAGGAGCTAGTGTAGGAGGAGCTCAGGTGTAGGAGGAGGAGTTGAGTCAGTAGTGGGGGAGGAGGAGGGTAGTTCTAGTGAGGAGGAGGGAGGGTGTAGTCTAGTGTAGGAGGAGGTGTAGTAGTGTTGGGAGGAGGAGGTGTAGTTTAGTGTAGGAGGAGGAGGTGTAGTCTAGTGTAGGGAGGAGGAGGTGTAGTCTAGTGTAGGAGGAGGAGGAGGTAGTGTAGTGTAGGTAGGAGGAGGAGTCTAGTGTAGAGGAGGAGGTGAGTTGAGTGTAGGAGGAGGAGGGTGTAGTCTAGTGTAGGAGGAGGAGGAGGGGTGTAGGAGGGTAGGTGAGGGAGGAGGAGGTGTGTAGCAGTGTAGAGGAGGAGGTAGTCTAGTAGTAGAGGAGGGAGGTGAGGTGGAGGAGGGAGTGTAGTAGGAGGAGGAGTAGTCTAGTGTAGGAGGAGGAGGGTAGTAGTCTAGTGTAGGAGGAGGGAGGGAGGTAGTCTAGTGTAGTCTGTGTAGGGAGGAGGTGGTCAGGTGTAGGAGGGAGAGGTGGCTCTAGTGTAAGGAGGGTAGAGGGAGGAGGTGTAGTCTAGTGTGAGAGGAAGGAGGTAGTGGAGGGAGGTGTAGGAGGGGAGGAGGTAGCTAGTGTAGGAGGAGGAGGTAGTAGTGTAGGGAGGAGGTGGTAGTGTAAGAGGTAGTCTAGTGTAGGAGGAGGGAGTCTGGTGTAGGAGGAGGAGGGTGTAGTCTGAGTGTGGAGGAGGAGGAGGGTGTGGCTGTGTAGTGAGGAGGGGTAGTTGGTGTGAGGAGGTAGTCTAAGGAGGAGGGGTAGTCTAGTGTGGAGGAGAGGGTAGGTGTGGGAGGTAGTGAGGTAGGTGTGAGTAGTGTGGGGGAGGAGGAGGTAGTTCAGTGTAGAGGAGGTAGTAGCTAGTGTAGGAGGAGGAGGTAGTTCAGTGTGAGGAGGAGGTAGTCTAGTGTAGGAGGAGGGGTAGTCTAGTGTAAGGAGGAGTGTAGGTGAGGAGTGTAGGAGGAGGGGGTAGTCTAGTGTAGGAGGAGGAGGTAGTCTAGTGTGGGAGGAGGAGTAGTCTGTGTAGCCAGGAGGTAGTCTAGTGTACGAGGAGGGGGTGTCTAGTGTAAGAGGAGGGGGTAGTGTGAGGAGGGTACTGTAGGGAGGGGAGGGGGTAGTCTAGTGTAGAGGAGGAGGTAGTCTGGTGTAGGGAGGAGGAGGAGGAGCCTAGTGTAGGAGGAGGAGGGAGGTAAGTCTAGTGTGGGAGGGAGGGTGTAGTCTGGTGTAGGGAGGAGGTAGTCTAGTGTGTGGGAGGAGGAGGTAGTCTAGTGTAAGAGGAGGTGTAGTCTAGTGTAGGAGGAGGTAGTCTGGTGTGGGAGGAGGAGGTAGTCTAGTGTAGGAGGAGGAGGGGTGTAGTCTAGTGTAGGGGGAGGAGGTAGTCTAGTGTAAGAGGAGGAGGTAGTCTAGTGTAAGAGGAGGAGGTAGTCTAGAGGAGGAGGTGTAGTCTAGTGTAGGAGGAGGAGGGTGTAGTCTAGTGTGGAGGAGGAGGAGTCTAGTGTAGGAGGAGGAGGAGTAGTCTACTAGTGGGGAGGAGGGAGGTAGTCAGTGTAGAGGAGGAGGTAGTCTGGTGTAGGAGGAGGTAGTCTAGTGTAAGAGGAGGAGGTAGTCTAGTGTAGGAGGAGGGGCTAGTTTGTAGGAGGAGGGGTAGTCTAGGTAGGGAGGGGGTAGTCTAGGTGGGAGGAGGAGGTAGTCTAGTGTAGGAGGAGGGGTAGGTCTAAGTGTAGTAGGAGGAGGAGGGGTAGCTAGTAGGAGGGAGGTAGTTAGTGTAGGGAGGAGGAGGTAGTGGTGAGGAGGAGGAGGTAGTAGGAGGAGGGGTAGCTAGTGTAAGAGGAGGAGGTAGTCTAGTGTAGGAGGAGGAAGTAGTTCAGTGTAGGAGGAGGGGTGTCTAGTAAGAGGAGGAGGTAGTCTAGTGTAGGAGGAGGGGTAGTTAATAGTGGAGAAGGAGGGGTCTAGAGGTAGTTTAGTGTAGGAGGAGGAGGGGGGGTAGCTAATGGTGAGGAGCAGGGTAGTCTAGTGGAGGAGGAGGAGGAGGTGAAAGGGATAATCAGGTGAGGAGGGACTAGGGAGAGGGCTTACAGGCCCTCCCTTCCCACCAACCCCTTCCTCTACCCAGACACCGTCATTGGTATAATGCAATAACAGGACTATATAAGGAAGAGAAGCCATATACTGTATACCTCCCCCCTCAACGTAGGTTCTAGTTTCCACATACCACACAGTACTCATTATCACCACAACTATAGCCCAGAGTACATACTTTACTCCACCCCCCCCCCCCCCCTCCATCATGGTTAAGTGACACTGTGGTAAAACATAAATTCCAAAATATTGAAACAGTTGCCCAAAAATATATAATTATACGATGTCAAATGAAAAAGATCTTGAAGGAAAAGTACCATGGGATTCCAAGTGCAGATTTGATGTTAGTTGTGCCTGAATATATACAACAACAGGAGGCTAGGAAAAGAAGCGAATTAATAAGTGAACGAATAGTGACCAAGACTAGGAACGTAAGTGTGGATATTGAAACATGGGTATCGTGGTATTGAAGTTCCCTGGTATCATTGTACTGAAACTTCCTGGTATTGTGGCACTGAGTCTTCCAGGTAGGTACCTCTGTAGAAATTCCCTGGTATCATAATATTGAAGCTTCCTGGTATCAGTATAGAGGTTCCGTGGTATCACTGTATGGACACCCCACCCCTGAGAATGATGAAGCCATGTTAAAGATCATACCTGGGCCTTGTATGGATTGGTTGCCAGGTCTTGTATAACGAGGATAAACACACTGTCGGGTAAGTGTGTGTTTGAGTGTGAACCAATATGATAGATTAAAGTGTACCTACTATATTATGAAAATTAATTACTTTCTGGCTACTACTTCTCTCTATTTTTTAGTTGCTGACCTCTTCTGGTTTTAGTTAATTTCAATGGCGTTATTGTATTTATTTATTTTGTGCATGCGCTCCAGTAGCCTCGGTTCTGTTTATTATCTCAACATCTTGTAACAGGCTGTTGTGGTGATGGTAAACTGATCATGTGGTTTAAAATATCAACGAGACTGATAACACATCAAATCTGTAGTACCTGTAAAGTATTATGTGATGGTAAATAAAGTGACGTACGCCTGACTGTGTAAGGGAAGCGAATGGCGTTGTTCTGGGGGAAAATTAGCAAGGACTAGGAATCATGCTGGGCCTTTGCTGTCTGTTTATGTCCTCCAAAGCCAGGTTGTTTTGATCCTTTCATTTTGTTTATAAGCTGTAAAATGATTCATGTACAGTTGTGAAAAAAAAATAATTCATCAGGGAAGGAGGTGATGTATGGGAAAGTAGGTGAAGGCAGAGCCTAGATTTCAGTCAACTCGGTGACATGTGGGCGCCATGTTGTTACTCAGCTGAGCTGAGGAAGAAGTTTGCGCTCGTACTGTAGAGGATTATGAACTTCATGAAGTTTAAAATTGTCATACATGTTTACATTTGGATAAGCATGTTTGTAAACTATGTGGGAGACAGCACGATAACTTTCTACCCGCTGAGTAACAACATGGCGCCCAGTTGGTTGAACTCTATACGGATCTGAGGGTAGGTGGAGACTTGGCATCATTGCATAGAGCGAGGTGGTGATTAAAAGTCTGTGATTTCCATTCCACACCACAAATGGAATTTTTATTTTTATTTTACCCTGGTAATTATGGGCACTTTCCTCCAAACATGTTGCCCGTTTTGCTGGCAGTTGGCCTGACGGCCCAGCAAGCAGCAGGATTTCTGCTATTGCGAGAAATGGACGTTTGGCGGGGATATTTCCTGGCCACATTAGTGCTCAAATGAGCTTTATATAATTTTGAGTAAAATTTGAGGTAAATTTGCATAAGCGCACCACACTGTTAGAAAGTAAAAAAAAACTTTATCGTGTATTTGTGTGTATTTAGACCGAATATGACCTTCATTTCCGGCGGAAATTGGCCGTTTTTTTTTTTTCGTTTGACGTTTTCCAAAAAAATAAAATAATGGCTAAGCGAATAAAAAATACACCAAAAAAAACACTAGAAAAACCAAAACCAAACCTAACATAACTGACTCTCATCATATAATGGAATCGCCTATTTCTTACCTTATTGCCATCTCTTCTTTTTCTTTGGGATAAGGGACGAGTTAGGACAATGCCACATATGTTGGTTTTTGCGATATTTACAGTCTTGTTCTTAGTACACTTTACTGAGGTCGAAAGAACACCATGCGATCGAAAAAATGCTACAGTTTCTTCTTTTTTTCCCCAAAAACTCGTAATCAGCTCCATATAATTTAGGTGACACCCATCACAGACTTCCATGGTCGGAAATGAATACCGTATGAATTTGAAAATATGAGAGACCCAGAATAGAAATCGAGTTTTGATTGGGTCAAAAATACCGCGAATTAAACAAAAAATCATTTTAATTGGTTGCAAAAAAAAAAAAAAAACGCTTTTGACTGGCCACGTGACATGTATGGGAACGCATGCGCGTGATGATTTATGAAGGAGACATGCAGTGTGGGAGGTGAGGTAGGCGATAATGGCGGAAGATTAATGGAAGAAAATAGAGACAATTTTGGATACGCTATCTCTGTTATTATACATTTGCGCCGGTAATGTAATAGATGAAAATTATCTTATAATTAGACGTCTTATTCGAATATGATAATAGATTAGTGGTAGGAATGTGTGGTGTGAAAATGCAATATAATACCAAAATTGAAGTAAATCATGAAACAATTATAATTAAAATATAACACATAAATGGTGACATTTTCTATTTATTTGTCACTTGAAAACTTCTTTAGTATTACTTAAATCATTATTCAGGGTCTTCTTTGACCAGATAGCCGCCACCACTTTCAAAGAAACTTCATGACGCACTCATTGCCTTTTCTTCAGCTTTTGCAGACGCCTCACTTGCTTCAGCAATTGAAGAACTATAGCATAATCCTGCAAGGCCTCAACTGTTGTAACGGGTTCCATGGTGAACCTCGTCTAGACGCTTTGTTGTTGTTTTTGTTGTGCTGGCGGGACAGTGTTTGCCAAACATGTTTGGAGGAAATTGCCCAGTGTGCCGCTGCCTTTACTCTCCCTCCCTCCTGAGTTCTTTTTCTCCACCACTATACATGTGTACTGTTAAGAATTTTTTATGTAAGCTATTAACTCTGAAAGTGATGCATGTTTATAGCATAGTACCTGTAATGCCATGAAGCTTACAAATGTACAGTTGTACCCCGCTTAACGCGGTCAATTGAACCCACAGGGTACCGCGTTAAGTGAAAACCGCGTTAAGTGAACAACAGAACATATGGGATTAATTGCAATAGAGACTGGCCCGACCCCCAAACTCCACTTTTTGATGACACACAACTATGTTGTAGTAAAAATATTATCTTAACTTTATGATGGTATGCACACACAATTAATAATTAAGAGAAATATCAATAATATTAGGTTTTTTAACACTTACATTAGTAGAAAAGATGGCTGGGCACACGGGGATGGGGGTTGGTTCCGAGGCAGAGGGCAGATTATTGGCCCTCACCTGTATCACTTGTATCAATTGTATCACTATCCACCACAGAGGCTTGCAGGGCCTCTTTGTCAAACCCCTCAAAGTCCATATAAGTCCATATCCTCACTATAATTATCACTGACTTGGGCCGGCTGTGGTGGGTGGCGGGTGAAGAACTCGGTAATGTTTTGATGACTGGGCGACCTTGTGCGCATCGTGCCCGCGTATATGAGTAGATGAACCGCGTTAAGTGAAAGTTCGGTTCTGGCGAGGCACCGCGTATATGAGAAATCGCGTTAAGTGAAACCGTGTTAAGCGGGGTACAAATGTATCTTAATTTAAAAGTACTTACAGCACTATTTAGTACTTAGATGTAAGCGGCAGGTAATGTCCTAAGCACATCCTCGATATGTTATTTACCAACAGGATGCAGAAGGAGTCTGTCATCGAGAGGGAGATTCGATTGTCCAGGGAACGGGAGGAAGCCTACAGGAAGGAGAAGGGACTCATAAACTCTACCATCAATTCATCTTGTCGGTCTACTGGCCAGACAACGAGGGCCACCCCAGTGGTTAAAAGTGATGGCCGGGATGTTCAGCACCGCATTGCCACCAACAGGATCCAATTGGAGATCAACGAGACGAACGTGAAGGAAAAGGAACTCAGAGCTGCCGGTAAAATCCTGACAACTTCTGAGGAGACAGTTGATGCCAAGGTAAGGTGGAGACTGCCTTTTCTCAAGTTTGATTCATTTATAGTACAGTAATTTTTTTCAGTTTCTGATGTCAGCTGATGATTTCGTGTTTATTGCTTATCTTTTTGTTTATTTATCTTTAATGGTCTTGTTTCACTTGATGTTTCAACATATTTATATGTCTAGTTAACTTTCAGAAATTGTATTATCAAAACCGTATATATTACAGTATATTTTTATAAATGATTTTAGTATTTTTTCAAGTTGTTCGCACATAAATAATATTACAGTACAGTACTCCCTCTTTATCGACGGGGGTTACGTTCTGTAAACGGCCGTCGATAAAGAAACCGTCGATACCGTGATGGTTACGTAATTTTTCTAACTATTATTAGCATATGTTGAATAAATGTACCTTTAAGCATTAATGCGTTTCCTTTACACATAACCTTAAATAATAGTGTATAAATAATAATATAATAAGTGGACAAAAATACTAGCAAACTTACGATTTCATTTATTGAAGTGAACATCGGTCCTTACAGTAAACAAAACAGTGTACAGTACAGTAAAAGTCCAAAAATCCGGATGCCCAAGGCAAATTGTTTACCATTTATTATTACAACACTTTACACTGAAACGCGGGTAGTTTCAACAAAAATATTGTATATTTCCATTCAAGTATTTATTCAAGTCAATTAGGAGGGAATATTATTGTAATACAACAGTTTTTTAACTAAACCATTCGAAAAGTGATTACGGTAACATCTTTTGAACGAAAGAAAGCGAAGTCATTGTTTTCGTCACGATTTGATCCCACTTTCCACTTTAATACGTACGTCATTTCAGCAAAAATATTACATTTCCGTGAATGTATTATATCAAGCACAGTATGAATAGAATATCATTGTAATATAACAGAATTTTAACCGAAAACTATTAAAAAAACGAGTAACATCTCAAGAACATCGGAAGCTTAGGTAAAGTCTTTTGTTTCCGTCATGTATTTTATCCTATTTTACATTGAAATACATCACGTTTCAGCAAAACTACTATTTATTTCCGAGAATATATTCATTCAGGCGCAGTTTAGGTAAAATATACGTGTGATGTAATAATTTTTTAACTGAAAACGATTCGAAAAACACGTACCCTCTAGCCCTGTTCAAGGAGAGGACTGGGAGAAGCTGTTTGGTGCCAAAATAAAAATCCGGCTAAATAATCCGTCGATAATCGAAACCGTCGATAAAAAATCCGTCGATAAAGAGGGAGTACTGTACTGTAATTATTTAAGTGATTACTAAAAACCAAACACAGAGCACATACAATATACTGTACTGTATAATGTATGAAATGGTTGTGGCCCTGTCTCATGTTATGCCATTTTGTCTGGTTTATTTTTAAAGCTGACACGAGGATTTGGTGAAAAGTATATCCTTTTTGAGAAGCCTGTAAAAGCTAAAAGGAAAAAATTTATGAAAAAAGACAAACTTACATCAGGAGTCAATATAACGGTAATGTCAGGGAGTCTCTTTAGCAACAAGAGGCTGTAGCAGTTGTCTTGAAGTGGTCCTTTTAGTTGTCAGTACAGTACAGTACAGTACGGTACAGTACCTCCTTTTGAATTAGTATTTACTATAAGTAGTAGAATTAGATATTAGGGAACTAATGTAGTAAAACTAGAAGTTCATATAATTAGATTGGAAAACCTGTATGTTTATACTGTACATGGAACAAGTTGATTGTATGAAAATAATTAAACAGTTGTATATCTTGTTGATTGCTCTCCATCCTGTTTACCTGAGGTGATGTTCTTGAGAGATGTCATTAATTTTAAGAGTATCATACCTTACCCAGTGCCTCCCTCCTCTCCTGAAGGTGACCCGCATGTCAGATTTTACCGATCTGAACCAAAATGAGAGCCCACGGACAAGACCTACTCCCTCCCGACCAAGTAACTTCAGTACACCATCATCCACTCCGAAGCGTAGTCCTTCACCCCTCAGTCCATCCTCCCCAGTGCCCAACTTTACACCTTCCCCAGCCTTATCTCGAGGCCTCTCCAGGAGTCTATCCACAAACAACCTGGCTAGTCCTACATCCTTGACTAACCCAAGGGCTCCCAAGGGCCTCATGCAGAAGTTTATAGCTTCTCGGGGCAAGATGACAGGCTCAGCGTTTGCATCCCCTCCACCTACTCTTACACACACCACCTCCCGGGGTATCTCCACCAGGCCTATGAGGGTGGAACCTAAGGTGATTTATACATTGTGTTTTTTGTCAAACTATCTGCTCTGGAAGCTTTGTTGGTTTATTTACAATTGAAATTTTAGTTACTTAATGAATACTGTATGTACTGTATATTTACTATATATTTTTCAGTGTGAATTACATTGTGTTATATAATTTAAATTTGTGGGACTGAGACTCACTATTAATCAGCCAAACTTAATTTACCATATTATCATGTCTAACGTTGTTTTTAAATCTTTTAGGCAGCAGTTGTACAGCGAGAAACTCTGTCCAGAATGAAACCACAGCAAGTGGACACCAGTGTCAGTCAGGAGCAAACATTACAGACTCAAAAACAGCAAAATAATGTACAGCAGCAATATCGTCGTTCTTATTGTACAGCTGAAGAGAAGATACAGTCTGAGCTGAAGGAGATGCAGATGCGAGAAGAGGAACTCAGGTAAATATGATATAACAATAATGTAACTTAATTTTGACAAAAGTACACATGTTGATATAAAGCAATTTGGGTGAGACAATCTTGTTTCTGCATGTTCATGATGACTTGATTCTGTAATGTGAATGTATTTTATTGTGTACAGGTATTAGGGGGGGTCTGCATCCCCACTTTCATTAGGAAATTTCAATACTTTTTCTTTAATGCAGTACTTATTGTACTGTCTTTTTTCTAGAGTAAAAAGTAATTACTATTGACCACAGAATATCTCCTAATATCAAGTCCACATGGTTTCAAAATAGCCTCAACATGCTCATGATATTGGTCAGATTAACTATTGCCGGTAAATAAAATTATCACTACATGAGGTTTAACATGGAGAATTGGTGTTTGGGGAATTTTTTCACCTTTATTCCCCTGCACTGTATTTAATGATAATTTGCTATAATAATAATAATAACAATAAACTACAGTTGGCCTTGCCTGATGAGAGAGGTGAAACAGCAGCACATTTATCTGACTTATTTCAAAGTTCACTCATTTTACACAATACAGTATGCGAAGACTGTACAGGACAGGGTATTCAGTAACCCGTAAAAGTTTCAACAATAACAGCGATGCACAGTGATAACAGCAAGGCACGGAAGACAATGATGAAATGATAGGCGGTAAACACTTCATACTTGGAGTGGGTGGGTAGGTGGTACGCGGCGTAAACAATTGATAATAGATGTACGCAATTGGAACACAAAATCCTCAGTTTTCCCCCTTCCCAGTGAGGTGAGATATCGCTAAACCGAATGTTGACCCAACGTTAAACGAGAAAGGGTGTTAAAAAAGGTTTATCGCTAAAGCAAATGAGGAATACCGTATTTAAGTTAATCAATTAACTTTCTGGTTAACTTTTACTTTTATCCTCTCCGCCACTGACCGGCTCATTAGCTGCTTGGGCAATCAATGACATCTCTGATATGCACTGTTGGCAAGTACAGGGCTTGGACTGGCTCCTGAATGTATCTGAACCTGCTTCAGTGTTGGTCAAGTCTGGTTTTGAAAGTGCTCACTCTCTGTGCCATCACAACACACTCTGGCAGGTTGATCCAAAAGTTCACAATTCTCACTCCGAAAAGTTTGCTCTCACAGTTTTCTGGACTTGTGGCTTTTTCAACCTTGAGCTGTGACCCGTTGTGGGGTGGGCATCTGCCAGCTCCAGGTATGGACACTTGACTGAGTAGTGCCCTCTGAAATGTTTATACACCTCAATTAGGTTACCCCTTGCCCATCTATAGTATAAGCTAGGCAAATGCAGACACTCTAATCTCTCTGGATAACTGAGGTGTGAAGTGCAGGCACCAGTCTGGTGGTCCTCCTTTGAACATTTTCAATCAGCTGACAGTACCTAGCATATATCGGGGACCAGACGGGGTGACAGTACTCCAGGCAGGGAAGCACCTCACTCTTGAAGATCACTGCAAGGGACAGACTGTCTAAATATCTGAATGACCTTCTTATAAGACATATTAGTTAATTGCTTGATACACCTTCTCACAGTGGCCTGAGAACTTTAGTTCATTGTCAACATACAGTACACATCCAGGTCCTTTTCGCATTCGGTTTCTATTAATGCAGTTTCTTCGTCCCGTTGGGACATATGTTACGCCTCCTTACCCTTGGTATGACCCAGGTGCATCCTTTTACACTTTGTGACATTGAATCTTTACAGCCATTTCTTCGATCACTCTTGAAGCTCACAGAGATCTTTCTGCAGCTCTTCACAGTCTGTTTGGTTCTCAGATTTCCCTGAATAACTTGGCATCGCCCGTAAACATTTGTATGGAGAAGTATATAGCTTCCAGTATGTCATTTATGAAACAAACAAACAACAATGGGCCCAATATGCTGCCCTGTGATACCCTGCTTGTCACAATTTCATACCATTAATCACCACACACTGCTTGCAATCATGCTGAAAATCTCCGATCCACACTAGGACACTTCCCTGAATCCCGTACCCTTACAGTTTAATTCTCAGCCTTTCATGGTGTATGCTGTCGAAAGCCTTGGCAAAATCTAGGTATATGTTGTTGATATTGCCACCCTGTTCCAGAATTTGGGTCCAAACATCCAGTACCTTAAGTAAGTGTGTTAAGCAGGAGCGTCCCATAAAACCTTGTTGGCAGTCCTTTTCAAGGTTGTTTCATAGTAAATGTTCCATTGTGGCATCTCTTATAATGCTCTCAAGTACTTTACACACTATGCTAGTCAGGCTCATTGGCCTATAATTGTTCATGGAGTGACGGTCAGCCTTCTTGAACATAGTATTGCATTCATGTTTTGCTCAAATCTGTAGAAAAATTTGCCTCCATGGGCCTGTATGCTTGTGCCCATTAACCTTACTTGTCTATTTATCAAAGGAGAAAGTTAAATAAATATTAATTGAAATTAAGCAATTAATTTTAGGAAATTTTATGTAAATTAAATTATTCCTTATTTTAAAATTTAACAGTTGTTCATTTAATCACTTAATGAGCAATAATTTAATTGACCCACCATGTATAAAAGCATCACAGTTGAGAAGTACTGAAAAGGTAAGGGATAAATGGAAAATTTGTGATTACAATATTGTCCAGAGTTTTCATAAAAAGCTTTATTCATATGGTAGAGTTTACTTGGAGGAGAAAGTGATCCAATGAAAGTACGGTTGTTCAGTATTTTATTAGATGGATTAATATGAGAGGTGAATAAAGGGTAGAAAATGAAAAGTCATTTGCTGTCCACTGATGAGACTGTTTAGTGGAGGAGTGAGAAGAGCTTGCAGTGAATGTTGAAATTGTATGTATACAGAAGTAAAACAATAAATATATACAGTACAGTACTGTACTCTACAGGTATACAGAAAGGAGAAATGAATGTTAGTTTGAATAGAGATAGATTGATAGAAATGAGATATTTTAAATACTGTATCTGGGAATATATGTGGGTGTCCCTCTCTTTACCCTACAGTTTCATTATCAAGAATCATCAGTCTCATTCATCAGACCCTCAACATGTTCTTTCCATCACAGTATAGTCCTGTTTTTCTTACCCTTCTTTTTTGGGATATGAATTATAGTATACTATTGTGCTCCGATTGGAATGATATTTAGAACATTGGCCCTACGTTATTTAATTTTTAGGGGTTGTAATTTATCTACTAATTAATATGATGTATTTGTAACCATTGGCTCAAGGAGGTTCAGCCATCACTCATCATAATTTCCTTCTCCAGACAATTACGTGCCTGCCAGTTGGCTCAATCACAACCAAATCTGATGGATATAGGTATTGAGGAAGATGAGCAGGTGGAGGAAGAAAATGACTACAGTTTCCAAGAGGTGAATGGCCTCCGCACTGCCCTCTCCAACCCTAACCTCCTTGATGATGAACCAGACAAATCACAGGTAAGTGGTAGGAGCTAATATTGTTGTAGTGTATCGAGGTGAATTGTAATACACACTATGGTATATGTGTTGTCAGTATCATTTCAGTGTAGTAGAATATTGTAAAGCTGTGAGGATATGTGTTTAGCAGTGTTCTCAAATTGAATGGTTGACAAATACATATAGTACAGTATTGTCACCTTTTGAGTGGGTACCATTATCATAAGTTTTGGCAACATGAAAGGGAAGTTCATTTCAAATATACGTAATACTACATATCCTACATTACATTTAAATCAAGAGGTGTAATCCCCCAATTTGACTACTACCCCCAAATTCAGCTCTCATTTACTTATCCTCTTCAACCCTGGTCAGCTCACTATCTAGTTGGGTGGTCGGTCAGTTATCTGTTATGCATTCTTGGCTAGGACTAGGGATGTATGGGCTCTAGGATCTTGCCTGTGTCACAGCTTATTGTCTTCTACACTCTGAGTATCAGGAATCTGAAAATAAATTTTTGGAAATAACCAATTTTCCAAAGAATTTTCTGATACCAAATTCCCTTCAAATCTCATCAGTTGACCTTGCAAAATTGATCACCTGATGGTACTCTCACACTGTTTACATTACTCATTTATCATTTAGAAAGCATTATGGATTCTAACCAGGTGTACTGTCCATAGGATGTCTCAAATATGAAATTGATGGTACTGAATGCTGGAATGTAAAAAGAAAACATTTTGCCTCTGTTGGCACTGGAAGTAATGTACTATGGTCCTTCAGATTTAACTTAGTATATGATGAGCTCAGGCTAAGGCTCGTATATTGCAACAGGATGAGAGAGAAAATAAAGAGTAAGGACTGGATTGACTTGTTGTGAAGTAAAAATGTGGATGCTACCCGGAGAATCATAGGTAAAATAGTAACAGGACAACTAGGAGACCATGTGGCAATTGAAAAAATTATGAAGTAATCTCAGGTTTAAAGAAATGGGTCCTTACCAATGGTGTGCAGGACAGATGAATGTATGCTAGGTTAGAAACCAAGCCAACTCAGAATGTAGTAAGGCAGTAAAGGCATTTCAAAGGTGAATTGTAATCAAGGCCAAGTCAAACCTTAAGGCTTGCTACCATTACACAAAATTGAAATTAAAGGCAAAGGTGTTAATGAATTTTTCCTCAGTACAGGAAAAGCAGTTTGACACAGTGCTAATGCACATCAGGTTCTGAGAGGAGTGTAGTACTTTATTTTACTTTTTTCCTCTTCGTCATTGATCAGCTCATTAACCGCTTGGGCGGTCTGTTACGCATTGTTGGCAAGTTCTGGACGTGTACTAGTTCTTGAATATGTCTGAACCTGCTCCAGTGTCGGTCAAGTCTGGTCTTGAAAGAGCTCACACTCGGTGCCGTCACAACACTCTGGCAGAATGTTCCAAGAGTTCACAATTCTCACTCCAAAAAAATTGCCTTCACAGTTTTCTGGACTTGTGGCTTCTTCAACCTTGAACTGTGACCTCTAGTGGGGCGGGTGTCTGCCAGCTCCAGGTATGGACACTCGACTGAGTAGTGCCCTCTGAAATGTTTATAAACTTCAATTAGGTAACTCCTTGCCCATCTGTAGTATAAGCTAGGCAGCTGCAGGTGTTCTAATCTCTCTGGGTAACTGAGGTGCCATAGTGCAAGCCCTCCTTTGGACATTTTTGGAACGAAAGTTTCAAAGCTAAACTCAAAGGTCTTAAGTTTTTACCCCAGAGTGTTAAGAGAGGTGTGCATAGCCCCTTAAACCCTACTCTGCAGAAGCATAGATGAACAAAAGATCTCTAATGAATGGACAACAGCATATGCGAGTCTTCTATTCAAAAAGGGAGATCCTCACTGCCTGAACAATTACAGGCTGGTGTGTAAAGTAATAAGGAACATTATATGATATCAGGATAAACTTTTTTGGCATAAGGGTTGTGAATCTTGAAACAATCTGCCAGTTTTTTATATGGCACTGAATATGAACTCATTCAAGACAAGATTTGACTAACACTGACACAGGTATAGATGCGTACCCAGTACTAGCTAACAGTGTGTAATAGAGACACGACCAACCTGTGGCGAAGAGGATAAAGTAAAGACAATTTTTGTCAAATGGTTTACCCCTTTTCATGTGAATGTCAAAATGGGGACACTCGCAGAATAATCGCCAAATACATGTACTACTGTACAGCACATAGATATGCTGGGGATGAATACATATTTTTATTCAATCTGACAAGTAAATATGTCAGTTTTGAAAGATTAGATCATGTTGTTAGATTGGGATTCGCATTAAATTTAAAATTAACATTAAGTTAATCCTACTGTAGGTATTGCAATGAAAGTTGATGATTGCAAGGGTTGTTCTTGATTACCTTTTCTCTTTCTCTGTCAAGCAGTCATCATTGGAGAGAATCGTTTGGGTTTAAGGTAACATTATAAGGGGCTTTACCTTAGTATTAATGATGATTATGCCACCCTAATTATACTTATTGGTTAAGATAATGTGTATTTACCCTTTTTTGTAGTGATTGTCTTGAATATTTATCGTAGGAACATTAGCATACATTCTGTACTGGTATTGTGCATATTAGGTCAGTATATATTTGATGAATAAAAAGCACATTATGTTTAGTGTGCAGAAAATTACCAGTATGAAACTTTTGTGTATCTCAAAGTATTTTTTTTTAAGTATAGTGCAGTACGGAAATTATACTGTAATGCTTTTTAGGTGGTGTAGCCAATGGTCATCCCTACTTGGAATTTATGAAGCCACTGATAATAGTTACTAGAACTAAATGTGATACTTGTCTGTTGCGTAGTTGAAGTTCAGTAACAAATTAGAAGGTACTTAAGCCATTCTCTAGCATTTTCATTAACTAAAGCCTCAGGATAAGTAAAGGCTCAAAATTAACTCATTATTTTAACTGATTTGTTTGTATAAACTTCTTGTAATTTATTTCAAGACCTTCAGGAATATGTGTAAGGAATAGAATATTATAAAATTTCTAATTATTTATACTTTTGGCAGGTAATGGATAAGGGGGTGAGGCGACGCAGTGCCTTGATTGCCCAATGGGAAAATCGCATTCAGCAGACCACAGACACCTGAGCCCGCATTCCTGGTAAGAAAGTTAGCAGGACTAAACTCTTTTCCCTAAACTTGGTCTCAGTTAGAATCAAGAACTTGACAAAATATAAAAAGGAATTAGACTTTGGTATGAATCTTCCCACAGATGTAGCCTTTATTTGTTTGTGATCACCTTTTAATAAGTGACGTGTCTCTAGGTTCCCGAGCGATCATCTTGAAATTGATATCTCCGTTAACCGGAACAATCGGTGCAGAGCACTTCCGGGAATGAGAGATTTCCGAGTAACGAGACAAATCTCTCAAAGCCGGGAAAAAAAAAATCCCTCATCCCGGAATTTTCTGGGAAATGAAAAATGTTCTCGGAAGTTACAGAATGATGCATTATTTTATCTCTCAAAGCGGGAAAAAAAAAATCCCTCTTCCAAGGAATTTTCCGGGTAAGGTTAAAGTATTCTTGAAAGTTCCAGAAATTGCGCATTATATTATCTCTTGACCCTGGAAAATATCCCCTTCCCCGGAATTTTCTGGGTGCCGGAAAAATTTTCTTGGAATTTCCGGAAAATGCGCCTGATTTTCATCTCTCAAACCCAGAATTAAAATTCACATTCCCAGAATTTCTGGGTGCTGGGAAAATTTTCTGAGAATTTTCAAGAAAATGTGCCCCTTGGAAAATTGTTCCCAAAGCTGGAATTTTCCAGAAATTCCGGCTTTGCGAATGATTTTCCAAGAAAATTTCAATTCCGGCTATCGAAGAGTTCCAGCTTTGAGGGATTCCGGCTAACAGAGATATTACTTGTCTTTATTATGTTAATCATATTTTTGTTAGTTAATTGACTGTATTTGTCTTTCATGTTTTTGGAGAAACATGCATTTAAAACATAATTTATTTTGATATTATAGTTAGTACATTAAAACTGTAAGTGGTATCTATACAGACATTTTAACTACTGGTATGTATTTGGAAATACTGTAATTCATTACCAAAAAATGTTAACAGTATTCAGGGTATTTCAAATTACAAGTATTTATAAATGCACATAAGTACTGTTTGTCTATATATTTGTCTATGGCAATATTTTTTTTTCCAGGAAGCATTTGGTGCTTGTGAGAGCAAGTTATGCCATATGCCAACAGCAGGCCAGCTCATCCTTGGCAGCCATAAGGGTTACTATCTTGCAGCTCTACATAGCTTCTTGATTCCCATATTAACCATATCAGAAAGGCCGCAGTTAGCTGTTTCCCTTGTCTGTTGATTTGGTCGTAGTGTCATTTTATATAATTGCTGCCAGGAATTAAATTTTTTGTATACATATAAATTGTTTGTAGAGTTTTGTCTGGCTGCTGTGGCCATTCTTGTGATTATAGTGTGATATAGTATTGATTATAATTCTTTAAGTAAACTGCTTAAATATTATATAATAATCACGGTTAGCAGGGTAGTGGAGAACGTTCACATGATAATCAATATCCTCAATACAGTAATCTTTTTTGACACATGAACAGATCCCTCCCTCATCCAGTTCTTCACTTCTATGAAGGATATACTGTAAACAGTTTACAGTTACAGTGCTTCCTATTATACTGTAATTAATGTATGCAGAAAATGGCATATGTGTGCTTTCTAGTTGTGGATGTTGTCCGCAGGCAGAGTAATTTATGTGACAGGAGAAAGGGGCCTTTTTAGTCTTCATGTACATATGTAGATTATGCAATATGTTTTTATTTAGTACTTAAAACTTATAAAAGTGTATGATTTATGCTTTATCAGCTGCATATTTTTATTGTTGATTAATAATCCTTTGTATGTTATTTTAGGAATAACGTAAGTGTAAGGTTAATACTATTGTACCCTATGGCGAGTCTGCAGGCAGGATTATCAGGCAGCAGCCTTTAGCCCAGGTGTATCATGTTGCACAAATAAAAGCTTATGATTATATGTTTGTGTCTGTTTTATCATCTTCAACCACATCAATTGCTTTCACTGGAAGAACTCAGAAGAATTATAGAGAAAAACGAGCCACATTTGTTCCCTCACATAATTGGCTTTCTTCCCTCGTCTTGAGCACCTCTGGGTGGAGTGGGCATTAGGGAATTAATAATTTTATTTATATATGGGGAAGTTTAGAAGGCAAAGACTTGTGCCATACCCTGTCAAATGCTTTGGAGATGTTGAGGGCCACGACAAAAGTTTCCCCATAATCCCTAAGAGAGGATGACCAAAGATGGGTGCAATAGGAGAGCAGATCACTCGTAGGTCTTGTCCGGCAAAAGCAATACTGGTGATTTGACAAAAGAGAAAGGCATTCAAGGTGACGGAGAAAATGAGATTTTAAAATTCTGTAGTTTCAAAAATCTTAGAGGGATGAAGTTAGGGCAATGGGAAAATAGTTAGAGGGATTAGAATGGCCACCCTTCTTTGGGATGGGCTGAACCAAGGCATGCTGCCAAGAAGAAGGAAAAGTTTGGGTTTTGAGGCAAGTACTAAAGTGGAGAGCAAGCACAGGGGCCAGAACTTCAGCACATTCCCTCAGAACACGAGGGGGTATTCTGTCTGGTCCATGCACCTTACTCACATCCAGATTGGATAACACACCAGCGACCCTATGATGGGAGATTATAGGAAAGTGCATAAGTTCAGTAGGAGGGGTAGAGTCACAATTGTCTAAGATGGAGTTAGAGGAGAATAAGGTGCAAAATAGATTGGTTTTATCAGAGTGAGAGTTGCCTAGAGAATTATCAGTTTGGAAAAGTGTTTTGTATTACTGTAGACAGATTACTGTGGTGAGAATGTCACCATTGACAGTGTTATTGTTACTTCTGGCTACATCAACCCCTTAATTTTTAAAATAATCTTTTAACATCTTGAATACAAACAAAATTTCACTAATGGAAAATGTTCCTTAATTGCAGTTTCAAAATTGTTTACAGTTCCTCTCAACCAAGTAATAATATCAAGCCTATAGTCTCTAATTCAACTCCAAACTACTAAAGGACAACTTATAAACAGTCATGGATTTCAGCTTCATTCTTAACACACTTCTTGACCTGTCAAGCTGTGGAACCTTAGAACCACTTTCCATCTACTTTTATACTACACTCGGAAACTATAGAAACCAATAAACAACGGAAGGTGGCGGAGAGTAATGCTGGATCCGAACAAATTCTACAACAGTTAGGGACTCTGAAGAAGTGTGTCGAAGAGATGGCAACTAGGAGACCTACTGTTAGGGGAGAGGAGGAACAACAGAAACGTTTCGAGAGCAGGAACAATGTAATAGTTTATGGGGTCCCTGAGAGCCAGTTGGAGGAACCTGAGAGTAGAAAACACATGATAAGTTGCAGTTTGAGAATATTTGTACAGAGGTTCTGAATATCTCATCCCCCCCCCTCAGGATGTGAGGAGGCTGGGACAAAAGCAGGAGGACAAGCCTCGACCCCCCAGGATCACACTAGTGAGTGAGGAGAAGAAATAGGAAGTTATTCGGCAGGCCAAAAAATATAACAAGGAGCGAGGCATTTCGGAATGTATTCATCAATCCAGATAGCACGGTAATGCAGAGGGAACAGCACAGGAAGCTCCTGCAGGGTTTAAAGTAAAGGAGGGAGTTATCGAGGAGGAACGAGGATGGGTGTACATGGGTTATATCCAGGGGGAGGGCAGTGGAAGAGAGAGCGTCAGCCAGCACAGAGCGAGAGGGCAGTAGTACACCCCACGGCAGGTGATAATTCTGTAGATTTGTGTGTAAGAAGCTCAGAAATGCCTTTAATTTCAATTGGATATCATTTAGCTACATCTATTTGGCTTTGAAGTTTTTGCATTGATGCGCTGTAGTATGTGTTTAGGTTAATAGATAATTTCTGCAGCATTTATATGTTTGTCAAGCAATAGAGATCGCTCTAATCTTGCATAATTGTATGTGCACATATTGTGCAAGTTTACACAATACACAGTCACTCGTTTGCTCATAAGAACATGAAATACAACACAGAGAACACCAGGAACGTTGCTCTGGCATTAGGCACCACACTGGCCTGAGAGAGGCAGCAGAGATTGCTACAGCTGCCTGGATTGATGCTGGCATCATCACAGTGGATGACACTCACCTGGTGATAGATCAAAACAAGTTGAGGAGGGCACAGTCGAAGGTGGTGACTGAACTGGACCAGGAGTTTGAGAGGGAGGTAAGGGAGACTGGGATCAGCTGCATCTCGTTTGATGGCAGATGTGATGACACTAATGTAATGATGGAGGCAGAGAGCAGTAACAGACTGTTCTCTGGCATGATCAAGGAGGAGAATTACTCTGTATGCAGTGAGCCAGGAGGGAGATACCTGTGGCATTTTGTTCCTCAGGAGGCAACAGAGGAGAGAACGCATGCAGGTGTGATTGCAGACAATTTGTTGGACTGGCTGAGGGAGAGAGGAGCTGACCAGTCCCTCTTGGCAATAGGAGGGGACTCCACTAATGTAAGCACTGTGGGAGGGAGGAATAAGGCAGAATGTGGAGGTCAAGCTGGGCAGGAGGCTAGTCTGGCTAGTATGTGACCTCCATACTGGGGAGTTGGTCCTGAGACACTTCATCATTAGCTTGGATGGCCCCGCACTCGGCAACAACAGGTGGAGTGGCAAGATTGGCGAGATGCTGGACACTGCTACAGATCTGAGTGGGGCCTCCTCTGATCTAGCTGAGTGAAGGGGTTGTGAGGGATGTCTCTACAGTCCTATGGCTACAGGATTGCCCAGGCCGTCAGGACTGAAGAGCAGCCCCACAACTTGACCCTGCTGGAAATTGGACCAGTCTGTCATAGCAGGTGGCTGACAACTGCACTGAGAATGTGCAGACTGTGGATGTCCAAGCATGGACTGAAGGGGAAGCACAAGAAGAATCTCAAGCTAATAGTGGAATTCATAGTAGGGGGTGTACTTGCCTAACTGGTAATACATCAAAGTCAACCACAGCTGGGTGGAGGGGCCCAGGCACATTTTGTATCAGCTGGAGCTGCTGAGAAGTCAGAAGAAGAAGGTGCTGGACACAGTGATGCCTACTGTGAGGAGGTCAGCCTGGTATGTTGCAGGCCATACTGTAAGTGAGATGGAGGATGAAAGGAGAGAGGCAGTGGACAGGATACTGGAGTTGAGGGGGGAGGGAGATGAAGAGACACAGATTGGTGACAACTCTGTCAGGCCCAGGAGAACCCCTAACATAAACCCAGATGCCACCAAGCTGTCAGAGCTGATGGACTGAACCTCTGGGGTCACTGAACCTCCCCTCACCTGTTCCCTCACCACAGCTCAAGTCAAGCAGTTTGTGCACAGGCCTATGGAGGTGCCAGACTGACCTTCACATACTCAGATTGTGGAGAGGTGCCCTTGTCTACAGTCACGAGAAAGGGGATGGGATGATCAAGTCCCAATTGGTGAGCAGACTTGTGATGTCTAGGAACAGGAGCAAGCAGGACCTGGCCTCTCTCACCAAGTTCAAGAGGTGAAGAGTATAGTATGTGAGCATATGTATGTGTGTGTGTGTGTGTGTGTACATGTACGTGTCTGTACATAGTGTTTGCATTGTGTGGCCGCCTTTGTATATCGCGTTTGCAACAGTATAGTTAGTCGTTGTAATACAGAGGTTCCGTGTGTGGCTTGTGTTCTTGCTTTTGATCATTACTACAAGGAGGGAAGCAAAAAAACCTCGATACCTATTGTCAATCATTACTAAATAAAACTGCAAATACGAATTTCCAGTGTCTCATTTCAGTACAATGGTGATAGATAGCAACAAGAAAATTTAGCATTTTGGGCCTAAAACCCAAAATTTTAAATGGAAATTGATGGAGGTAGGACTTCTTCAATCTCAAAATCAAGGTTATTCTTGAAATCTACACACAAAAATGCATCATTTGATGACCTGCCATCAGAAAAATTCCTAAAGTTGCACTTCGACCCCTGAAATTGACACACCCTAGCAGTACAACCTCCACCCGCTCTACCTCCCATCCAGGAGGAGGGGAGCGCTGTATAAACAATGACATTTCTAACCCCACCCTGCAAAATACAGTGCATTTAGCAAATGCTGCAGCTGCCGAGAATGGAGGGGGGCCGGAGTTACTACCAAGAGCAGAGACGTTACCGATAACAAATTCCGGCTTGAATGTCATGTCCACTAATACTGACACGTTCCTTGATAAGAGAGAGGAGTTTAAAACACTACTGAAGGTACTCCAACCCAATATAGTAGGAGTTGTAGAAATGTTGTACAAGAACAGGAGAATCGACCAAGAGGAATGTGAGTTTAGTATTGACGGATATGACTTATTTACGGACCTTTCTCAAGAAACTTGCATGAGGGGTGTGGTTATCTATGGCAGGCAAGACCTTAGAACCAGCCAGGTGAGGGTACGGAGAGAGAGAGAGAGAGAGAGAGGGTGTTTTTGAAGAATCCAAGTGTTGTAAAATTAAATTAACCCTTTCACAGCGGGAGGTTACCCTAAGCTGAATAAATGATTATTCGGTTAGATTATTTAGAAATGATTATTACACGAGTCAGTGAATTACAACTTACAGTACCATATTAATTTCTCCCAACTTGATATCATATTAAATTACATCCCATTACTGTTGCACACCATTTTATAGAGGGGGATTATTTATTTTGACTTATTTTATCCCACTAATTTCTTTCTGCCACCTTCTCTCCTTTACTTTATTTCTTACTTTAATAATTTCTTAATTTAGCTATTTCTTAGTTACTTTACTTCTCAAGATACCCCATAACCTCTTATCTATGGTAACATGGATCGAGGGTTAGGACACGGGGGTTTCCAATAATTACTGGCACCAAGATGTGGGCACAGACAAAGGTAAATACTGAAGCTATAGAATGTATTAGGGTGAAGGGAGGGATCCCTATCA
The DNA here is from genome assembly GCF_018991925.1 of Homarus americanus. NCBI lineage: Eukaryota > Metazoa > Arthropoda > Malacostraca > Decapoda > Nephropidae > Homarus > Homarus americanus. The sequence continues at coordinate 28,697 of NW_024734360.1, read as the reverse complement.
TATGTGGTGTCCTGCCTAGGAGAGTTGGTAATGAATGGTTGTCAAGGCCAGTTGGTGTCAACGGCCATTTTGACACAAATTGCAAGTCAATATCAGTCCCATTCGTTGACAACTGGGACAACTTTTATGGCAGAAAGGACCTTTATGCTAGTATACTGCCAGACTGGGGTCACTAATTCTAAGGGGGAATACTTAACTCTAATCTTAATTTCTAAGGGTCGCTGCCACCAGGCCCCCTCTGGACAGCATGTAGCTCGTTAGGTAGCGTGCAGAGTGGACTAGGCATTGGGTTAGGTTTTCCATTGACCAGATCGATAAGGGGAAAGAAGGGTGAAACCATAACATGTCTTAATTAATTTATTCCTTATAAAGCATACTTGTAAAAACATACAAATGAATTGGTCTTCCTCAGAAGAAGAACGAAAATGTTGGTTACACAGATGGGCACCAGACGTCTTACATTAATGGCGTGTCATCCACATACTTATTGCATAACAATCTGCGACCACCTTACCTCGGTCATTCCTTCTTACACTATCCCTTAACACATCAGACTGCTCCACCTGTATGGAATATAGCACCGTCGGTTATCATACATAGTAGCACCATCTCAACACACATGTTACACTCCACCCCTGCAGGTATGGGACTCCTTGTGACTTTTAGGTATACACAACAGGCACCTCGTTCGCACACCGCCCTCGGTGGGTAAAGACGAGGGCTTCACCCAGAGACATACCAGTACTATTTCTACGCCTGGTATTATAGGTCGCTCCAAGTGACGACCGCAGAGTTTCTCACGGTCTCCTTATTTGTGACTACTCATTTGGAGTGGTGTGCTGGAAATCCACAGGTTCACAGTGGAGTGGCATAGCTGGGAGGGTGACCGGATAAAACCCCAACGGACAAAACCCCAGTCTCATATATAAAATATAAAATAAAACACTTTTAAGCTTAGGTTGGATTAGGTTAGGTTAGGTTAAGTTTGGTTAGGTTAGGTTAGTGTTGACAAATGACAACCCCGTTGGGGTTTTGTCATGGAACCAGCTGGGAGTAGTCACCACCTGTTGGGACGCTCATAGGGATAATGGCTGCCGGACAGCAAGGCACTCCGACCCAATGGAACCTGAGGTGACGGTAGAATGGAGGGTACTGAGAAATAATGCCTGACGGGCGGTTATCACACCCCCTAACACATTACTATTACACTTATATATCAGGCAAAGCTTTAAACTGTAATAACTTCTATATAAGCCTTAATTATAGGGCGGGATATAGCCCGATAGGACACTGACCTGAGGTGACGGTAGAACGGAGGGTACTGAGGGCAGTGCCCTGCCGCTCATCACTGCGTAGGCCTACAGTTTCCAATCTTTAATTTTTACTTTTATTTCTTACGGTTCTCACCTGAACACTTTTCGGTATATTGTCACTCATGCCGTATAAACACATATTTTAATCCTAAATTACACACTAAGGTAAGGTCTTGGTCTGCTAGTTCGTGGGTAAATTCATTGGGTTATAATAGCAACGAGGCACACCGAGGCGGGTACATGACGCGCCTTAAAACAAAGGCTGAATGTTCATGGCGTGGGTGTATCAACTTCACTTAAAACGGTAATGAGGGATCCTCCTCTCACACATTGCACTATTTGAACACAGACATAAGATTCTCTGATCACTGTACCTGTCGTGGGTATATGTCACGTGAGGATACGAGGTGTATTAAGTTCATACCGACGCATACAAGATTATTTCCTTTCAAGTATAGTTTCTGGGTCACTTCCAACACCTCACATAGTTCTGATACATTTATTCTTTTTCCAGATCATTGTTCTCATGTATTTTCATATGATATCTGTGGAAGTTATGTTCGCTACACGTTCACAGACGTAAATAGTATGACCTTCAAACCCTGATCCACACTTAGTCCTACAGTACACTAGTCCGGCTTAACTGGACTTTAACATTCATCTTATGGATACCCTGAGTTCTCCTTAATGCTATGAATACATACAATTAATATGATATAACTGTACCTGGGTACAATACAACACATGGTCTAGTAACATTGAGTAGGTGAGTTATCCTTTAACAGTGTTTCCCGTTTCCCTGAGATTCTACAAGCGCGGTGGATTTGAATGTTATATAGCGTAATATGAATTAAATGGGGTTTTTAGGAATGACAATGATGTGCGCAGTACACTAGGGATGGGGCACATCTGTCTTGGGCTGGGGTGGCAACCCTGGCTGGCTCTCTCGAAAGAGCAGTTCAAAAGACGTCGAAGTCTCTAAACTGCTAGGAGAACATTTGTGCAGGGGGGTGGAGGAAACTGCAGTGGGAGCGGGTAAACAAAGTGAAAGGTTACAGAGAAATAGTGCTAAGAACGATGACAAACCTAAATTAGGCAGGGAGTTAAAACCAAAACGCTTCAACGAGAGGACTCAGACCACGACTAACTTAAACGTCTACTATGCAAACAATAGGAGCATGAGAAACAAAATGGATGAAATCAGGACGTTGTTATGGACCGGAAAAAATCGATATAATAGCATTCACCGAAACATAGATAAACTTAGACTCACGTGAGTTACCTGACGAATACCAAATTGCAGGTTACAAATTATTCCATACCGATAGGCAGATTAGTAAAGGAGGCGGAGTAGCAATCTATGTCAGAGATAATCTAAAGTGCAAAATAAATAAGGAAATAAAAACTGAACTTAATACAGAAACAATTTGGATAGAATTAACAGATTGTAGGGAAAAATTAATCACAGGAGTAATATATAGACCTAATCTTGATAGAGATTGTAATAGCCCCTGTCTGATTGTTGACAGTAATATTATATAAATGTGGGTTAATTATATTTGTCTTGTATAACTCCATCACCCATGGTAACTTTCCATGAGCAATGAGATGTCCTGCAGTGATCACTTGGTCCATTCATTGAACACGTGATCGGTAACTTTCCACTGGAGGGCGCGTCTTTAAAGAAGCTGTCTAAGCTTTCTTCAGAGCCGCTCCTCCCTCAGTAGTTATTTAGCTCTCACGAGAAAAGAACGTCGAACTTAAAGCTTCACAGATAAGCTCCGTACCTTCCTCTCCAGGGTCCCTACTCAAGTCTTCACTCAACTCTCACGAGAAACAGACGTATTGATAAACAAGCTTCATAGACAAGCTTGCCGTCTATGTTTCTAACATCCATAGCTCAACTGCAAGGCGTTTCTCCACCCCGGGCTGGGATGCATTCGCTCTGGCGCAAATTCCATTTCAAACCCACAAAATATATTTATGTTTTCCTCCTCGGGGCTTACAAAAATACATATTTATATCAATAATATTCTAAATCACAAAACAGTTGTCTCTGGAGTTCCTCATACCACATCTGCCCTCACTTAAACCTATCATGGTCCCCATGATACTAGGTACAGTATACTGGATAAGAAAATAAATGACCTAACATTCTGAGGCATTGAGCAGTTGGTAGGAGGAACTTTACAAATTGTACTGCCATATAGGAACTAACAATGTGAAACTTAAATCTATAGCACCAAAATACTTTGGATTGTTGATTGAGGTAACTTAAACATATTTGAGTGTTTTCCTGCCGTAGCTCTCTTACTTCTACGGACTGCAAGTCCACTCTGAGACTCTTCCTCATTACTGCTGCTAATACTATCTGCGACGGGGTCCAGGTCCTCATTAGAACTTTGTGTCTCTACCTCGTGCCTAGAGTTTTCACCACTGTCAGGACGTGGGTCCCGCACCGGGCAACCCGCATCGTCCTCATCATCACCATCATAGCTATCTGTCACATCTGAGCCATCAGCTACTCTTGGGGCTGCCCGCAAATGCATGCGGTGTATTACCTTTGAGGCCCCATCTCCTTCCTCAGGAACAATCCTATACACACTTCCCTCCTCATTCAACACATGGGATACCACATATATATCCTCATACCAGTTGACCTAGATTTATTCCTTCCCTTTCCATGAAGGTTTCGCACTAATACACGTTGACCAACGTCCAATGCTTTTCCTCTCGCTTTCTTATCATACAGAAGCTTCCTACTCTGACACTTATTCTCAAAATTACCGTTTGCAACTCTCCAGGCATTCTCTAATACTTCTCTGTGTAGGGCCACCCAATCATCACACGAATCCTCCTCCTCCCCTGCTTGTGCTAACAAGATATCTATCGGAAGCTTGGGATCAGTACCGAAGATCAAAGTGTGAGGGGAGAACCCAGTGGTCGAGTTAGGAGTCTTATTATAGATGGACCTCCACGAGTTCATCACATTCTTCATATAACACTTATTATGCTCAATCTATCAAACACACCTTAACAGAGCTAGAAATACGTGGGACACACCTGTTACTGGGTTTTTCTTCAATAGTTTATTCATTTGCGCAGTTCTTAACAGGATTTCCATGAATATACTCTCAAATAGCAAAGTTACAGTGTTAGTGATGCTGTTGTTTATAACTGTTTGGTATTCCTTTGTATGTGGATTTTATATATATATATATATATATATATATATATATATATATATATATATATATATATATATATATATATATATATATATATATATATGTGTGTGTGTGTGTGTGTGTGTGTGTGTGTGTGTGTGTGTGTGTGTGTTTTGGGATCAATTCTTGTAAAATGCCTCCATAAACGCAACCTGAACGTATCTGATTGAGTAGCTAAACAACACTACAAGACAGTCATACAAGTACACACGACTGTCTTGTTGTGTATATGACTGTCATGTGAGTGTGTGCGTGTATGACTGTCTTGTTGTGTATATGACTGTCATGTGTGTGCATGTATGACTGTCTTGTTGTGTATATGACTGTCATGTGCGTGTGTGCGTGTATGACTGTGTTATTGTGTATATGAGTGATCTCCACTCTGCCATACGGAGGTCTCGGTCTCCAGAGGACTGGGAAGACTTCAAAAATTGGTGCTCCTTTGCAACTCAGGAGCGCCGTCGGATACGTGAAGCGGACTGGCTATCCTTCACTGGGTCTCCATCGTTCCAGTCGTCACCCTCTTATGTATGGAATCGGATTAATGCTATACGGGGTACTCGACGGAGGCCTCCTCCCCACCCTGACCCCGCCTCCCTTGCCTGCTCTTTAATGGAGTCCTGGGCACGAGCTTCCTCCCCTGAGGCACTTCCAGATCCAATGCAGGAGGCAGTGCAGGCCCGCATCGATGCGTCTGAGCCCGTTGTTCGTGCTGCTCTTACCTCCCCTGCCCCCACTGATCATCCCATCACACAGTTCGAGCTTGACAGTGCTCGTCGCTCTAGAAAAGACACCTCTCCTGGGGATGATCAGATAACCTACTCCGTCCTCAACGCCTGTACTAATATTCCTAACGACCCCTTGCTTGCTCTCTACAATATGTCTTATGAACATGGGGTTCTCCCGTCCAACTGGAAAAATGCCACTATTATCCCCATCCCTAAGCCGGGAGATCCTGGGAAATATCGACCCATTAGTCTTACCTCCTGTGTTTGCAAGATGATGGAGAGGATACTCCATCGTCGCCTTCTTCACACCATAGGCGGCTTCCACAACTCCCTCAATGGTTTCATTCAACATCGCAGCACAGCACACTCCATTGCTTCCTTTTATTGCAATCAGACTGCCCGCATCTCCGTCTTCCTTGATATCAAGGGAGCCTTTGATACGGCTCAGCCTGCCCTCATTTTAGCTGAACTTGCGCGGTTAGGGGTTAAAGGGAGACTTCTACAATGGATCGCCTCTTACCTCACTGGACGTCAGGCCCGGGTTCGCGTTGAAGGCTCTATGTCTCCTGTTCAAGAAATGAATCTCGGCACCCCTCAAAGTGGAGTCCTGAGTCCCACCTTGTTGAACACTCTGATGCACTCCATTGCATCTCTCCCGTGGCCGACAGAAGTTGTCCACTCAGGATATGCCGACGATGTCCTCCTCCAAGCCCCTGACTACCTCAGCATGCAGGAAGCCCTTGATCTGGTCTTCAGGAAGTGTGATTCACTTGGTTTCCTTCTTTCAACTGCGAAAACAAAAGCCATGTGGCACGGTCGTGTTGTACCTCCACCCCTTCTCTTATCAGGAACGCCCTTGGACTGGGTTAATGAGACAAAATACCTGGGTGTGTATGTAACTCGCACACGTTGTCAGATCCCTGAAGTCCGCTATCTTCGAGACATATGCTTTCGGTGTCTCGCTCCCCTCTCTACCATGTGCAGGGGTTCCCTTGGTGCCACCATCCCTGTACTTCTCACCATGTACAAGTCCTTTGTCCGTTCCTGTGTCGACTACGCCGCCCCTGCCCTCGTCAACATTAGTCGGACTGCTGTCAACCGTCTCGAAGTTATCCAGAGGAAAGCTGCTCGTATCATCCTTGGGGCTCCTCAGTGGACACGCTCTACTTCTCTATATACCGAACTTGGTCTTTCCCCCTTACAGGATCGTGTCCAGGAGTTTTACCTAAAAACTGCCGTTTCCATTCTACGGGATCCTCGGGGCAACTATGTCCAAACCAACTTGACTCCTGCTGTCCGAGACCGACCTCCATCTACAAGACAGTGGCGAGGGTCACTCATCCGAGCCCTTCAGCAACACGACCTCCTGTCTGATATTGTTGTCATCCCTGCTGTTGGTTCGTCTCCTTCTCTCTGGCTGGATTTTCAACCTGAAGTGATTGCCCTCGGTGGACCGCTCCCGAAATCCCAGGTGAACCTTGTTATTCTCTGCAAATACCACCTCTCCAGGATCGCCCACTGGTCCCCAGGTAGGGTCGTCCTCTACACTGATGGTTCTGTTGACCCCGCTACAGGTAGGGCCGGGGCTGGTGTCTACATCTTCCGTCCTGATGCCCCTGAGCCTATCAAACTGTCTCTCAGAGTTTCTGAAGGGGCATCCTCCACTCAGGCTGAACTAATAGCCCTCCTTGCTGCCCTTCTCGCTGAGGAAGAAGCAGATGGTTTCTGCCCCTTGCTTGTCTGCTGCGATTCCAGGTCTGCTCTCGACGGGATCGCATTTGGATCAGGGGAAAATAAGGACCTCATCCTCCGAATACGAGGGTTAACATCCACACTTCAGGATGCAGGCCGTCCTGTGACATTCCTATGGATACCCAGTCATGTCGGTATCTTGGGGAATGAGGCAGCAGATGGCCTTGCCAAGACTGGCTGCAACAAGGCCACACCTGACTACGTTGTTCCTCGAACACTCTTACAGATTAGGACCCAAATTCGCCGCAAACAGAGAGAAGCTCGGGAAGCAGCCATCCCCCTGGACTCCCCGCCCACCTGGTACGATGTCCTCCGTAAACTTCCTGACCTCTCGTACGTCTACGGGAAAGGGTCGCGGAAAGGGGACGTGATTGCTGCCCGTATCATCATTGGGTATGACTTGGGAGATTGGTATCCCCGCATCCCCTGAGCAACGCTCTTGTGCATTATGCAGAAGACCCGACAGCAGCACCCTTTTCCACTACCTCCTAAGATGTCCCCACACACAACGCTTCCGTGACGCCTGCTGGACCACCACTCCACGACCCCCTGACGGAGACACGATGATCCTCCCCATACTGGCCAGATATTTTGTAAATAATATTGATTATGTGTTAAAGGAATATCCTTCCTTCCTTAGGCTTTAGTAAGCCCCTTTATAATATTTATACTGTATATACTTGTGACACTTGCCAGATGCTTCTGGTGTTATTGTACAGGGGTACCTAGTGACAGCACTAGGATCCCGCTTCCTCTATCAAGGAATAAACAATTGAAATTGAAATTGAATTGACTGTCGTATGTGTGTGTATGACCGTCGTGTGTGTGCGTGTATGAAAGTCTTGTTGTATATATGACTCATGTATGTGTATAGACTCTCTTGTTGTGTATGATTCGTGTGCGAGCTTGTATGACTGTTGTGTGTATATAACTGTCGTGTGTGTGTGTGTTTATGACTGTCTTGTTGTGTATAACTGTCGTATGTGTGCGTGTATAACTGTCGTGTGTGTATGACTGTCTTGTTGTGTATATAACTGTCGTGTGTGTGTATGACTGTCTTGTTGTGTATATAACTGTCGTGTGCGTGCATGACTGTCTTGTGTGTGTATGATTGTCATGTGTGTGCGTGTGTGTGTGTGTGCGTGTGTGTGTGTGTGCGTGTGTGTGTATGTGTGTGTGTGTGTGTGTGTGTGTGTGTGTGTGTGTGTGTGTGTGTGTCTTGTTATGTATATGACTGCCGTGTGTGTTCGTGTATGACTGTCATGTGTATATAACTGTCGTTTGTGTGCGTGTATGACCGTCTTGCGTGTGTGTATGACTGTCTTGTTGTGTATATGAGCGTCATGTGTGTGTGTGTGTATATGACTGTCGTTTGTGTGCGTGTATGACTGTCTTGTGTGTGTGTGTGTGTATGTATGACTGTCTTGTGTGTGTGTATAACTGTTTCGCTGTGTATATGATTTTCGTGCGTGTGTGTGTGTATGACTGTCGTGCGTGTGCGTGTATGACTGTTTGTGTGTGTGTGTATGACTGTCTTGTGTGTGTATGTGACTGTTTCGTTGTGTATATGATTTTCGTGCGTGTGTGTGTATGACTGTTTGTGTGTGTGTGCATGACTGTCGTGTGTGTGTGTGTATGACTGTAGCGACCCGGTAATACCACCAGCCTTGGTGTAGTGAGAGGTGCACCGGGCGGCCAAAACGGAGGACTGGATGATGTCGGTATAATAAATGCGCCCGGTGGAGTTATGTTCTTCGGTTTGTGCAGTGTGCAGTGAATAGCACCAACCATAACACCACCAGATGTGTTTTCTAAGTAAGGAAGTGCTTACAAGACCAAGGAGGTGAACAGCCGGAGTTAATGTCTAGAATTCTATAGCTTGAATGTTGTACGTAGTGTCCCATTCTATCTCTATGTTAATAAACGTCACCTTTTGGAGGTTGACTGCTAGATAAAAGAGTGGGGGGGGGGGCGTAAATGGTATGAATAGAAAATATTATTTCTTTACTAAGTTTGAGTTGAAGCGGAAAAGCCAAAAAACTGCTCCACTGTTTTTCTTGTGTGTGTGTTTTATACGAAAGCGTTTCTGTTGTTTAGCAACTCAATCAAATATGTTCAGGTTGCGTGGTGGACCAGTGGACATTTTTATTTACATTATCATTTGTACGGCGATTCCTTCTTTATCTTGTGTTAAAGTACAGTATTTATCAACTTATATCTTATATCCACGATAGATCCTGATATTGCATAATTAATGGAGACATTTAACAAGACCCCCCTCCCCTCCACACACACAGCGTCAATACAATTGTAACTCTGCTATTTAAGTATAAATTCGTGCAAATCCCGAAAAAACTACGTAAATATATGAATTATTAAAGAAAAACGACAAAAGCAAATAATGTAATATAAATACTGTAGATCTTCCAAAAAGCCGATAGTAGACCACCTGGCGGTAGCATGACGAACTACGTACCACCGTGATGTGTGTGTGCGGGATAACCCGACTATAACCACTCCTCCTCATTCATAATCTCCCCACCCCACCCCACCCACACCCATCATCCTCTCACCCATCCTGAGAGGTGGGGAATGGTACCAACCGGCAGCCAACAACGGAAGGTACCAAGAACCACCGACTGGGAAGAGTGAGAGGATGAAGGGTGTGGGTGGGGTGAGAGGGATGATGGGTGAGGGGGAGTGGGGGATGGGAGTGAGAATCCACATCCTTCCCAGGAAGTGGGGAACGGTACAATCCGTCAGGCGCCGACAGAAGGTATCAGGACCCACCGACTGGGAAGGGTGTGTGTATTTTAGTGTAGGGTGGTGAAGGGTGAGAGGATGTGAGGGGAGGGGAATGATGGGTGAGGGGGAATGGGGGTTGGGCGGGGAGAGTTTCTTTGACCTACAGTTTATATACTGCTAATTAATATGATGTATTTCTTTGTGTACGAACCTCTGTCCTGCGTGGCAGTGAGAAGTGATACCACCCTCAGTGTCAAGACCTGACTGAATTACTCAGAATAGGCAAACTGTACTCCAAGCTTTGTCAATAAATTTGTTAAACTAAAAAAAAATCCTCTCACCCATCCTGGGAGGTGGAGAATGGTACCATCCGTCAGCCAACAACGGAAGGTATCAGGACCCACCGACAGGGAAGGGTGTGGAGTCCCCTCACCGCCCCCCCCCCTGCACCCCCACAAAAGAAGGTGTGTGTGTGTGTGTGTGTGTGTGTGTGTGTGGGAAGTGCCCACTACCACCACCACGACGTTCGGAGCCATTAAACTGAAGACTCCCATTGATAGATCGACATAAATTGAAGTAACAGCGTGGGAAGGAGCAGGTTGTCTTGGGAACGCCAGACTGTCCCAGATTAGATGTTAACACGGCGGCAAAATATCTTCCAAGCTATCAGGGAGATTGAGAAGGAAACACTCACCCTCGCTTGATCGTGGCCAGCTCAATGTGCCGCCGCCGTCTCTTTACCAGGAAGTGAGAGAAACGTGTCTGTGAGGAGAGATTAAGGCTAGAGTGAGATTGAGAAGATACAAAGAGCCTATTGACATACTGAAGGCACCACTCCATATTTTATTGGATCACTTGAGGTTTAGACACCCCAGCTAACCTAACCCCCAGGTAGTCATTTGCTTTTTAATCATCTGATGAAATTATCTTAGACCACCGTGACAGGCTGGAAACTTGTGCAATGAGAGAGAGAGAGAGAGAGAGAGAGAGAGAGAGATTACTCCCATTTTCTTTTTTCACTCATTCGGTCCCGGGACCTAATTTCCTCGTCGATAATTGTGTTGTACTGACCACTGGGACAATTGTTATGACACAGGGAATTAGGAATTAGGTTACGTGGTCGTGGTGGACTGACGCTGTTAGTCGGCGAATGCCAGTCTGTGTTTTGATCGGGTTATGTTTATTTATTGGGGTATAACATACATAGGATTTCATTATACCAGGATAGATGCCGTTATATTGTATTTATATAGATTAAAGAAAGAGAGACAAAGGAAGTAAGATTGATAATGTAGCTAGAGTCTCCCTCAGGCTGTCTTGCACCATGGCGGGTAATGTTTCAGATGGACGCGTTCGCAGAGACACCAAATAGAGAGACAAGAGTTGGAATGTATTGCATTAATCCTGCTGAACACATTCTCTCTCTCTCTCTCTCTCTCTCTCTCTCTCTCTCTCTCTCTCTCTCTCTCATCACTTTTGTGAAATGTGAATAGACTGAAATACTGATGGGGGTAGTGGTAGGGGAAATGGTAGGTGTGGGGTGCCTAGTGTCGCTATCATAGTTGTGTTGACATAAACGAGTAGTGGTGATGGTGGTCCGTGTTAGTGGAGGTGTGTGTCTGAGTGTCTGTTTGTCTCCGTATGTCTGCCTTCATCTATCTTTCTCTCTTTTTCTTCCTTCACTTCCTTTCTCTATACTTTTTATTCCTATTTCTGTCTTTTAGTTTTAATTCTCTCTTTTTATGTCTCTGTCTATCGGTGTGTTACTTTCCTTCTCTCTTTACTTCTCTCCCCCCCTCTACCCCTTCTCTCTCTCTCTCTTAAGGGACAATTTTAGGTAGAACTGAACTGCCTGCCTAGCTGTACACACACACACACAGTAGTTATTGTAGAAGTACCTGCAGTAATAATAGGCGTAGCCAACGTGATATTATCCTAGGTCGAAGAAGATGAAGGGGGGGGGGGGAAGTTTTAGTTAGTTTAACAAATTTCTTGACAAAGCTTGGAGTACAGTTTGCCTATTCTGAGTAATTCAGTCAAGTCTTGACACTGAGGTCACTTCTCACTGCCACGCAGGACAGAGGTTCATACACGAAGAAATACATCATATTCATTAACAGTATATATAGGTCAGAGTCATGTGGGTGATGTTACTGCTCGCTGCCATGCAGGACAGTGGTTCATATACATTGGACGTCATATTCTAATTGAAGACTAATCAGTGTGGGCTAGCAAATTTGGGATAAACAGCAAGAATGTCCTCAAGCACCCCCGATTCAATATAGCAATTACAAAGTTCATGATACAATAAGCCAGGTGGCCTGAAGTCTTTGACAGTGTCACATTCAATAATATAGTGTTCAAGTGTATGCTTTAAAGGTTTATCACAAAGTTTACATGTTGAGTGTTCCGGTATGGGTACAGTGTTACTAACTTGCCAGATGTGTCTGTATCCTAGCCTAATTCTGGCCACGAATATTTTTTTTTTACGGGGATTAGCCCACCTGGGCACAGGTCACTGACCCACATCAGGCCCTGGAGGGCGAAAATGTAATAATAATAATAATAATAATAATAATAATAATAATAATAATAATGATAATAATAATAAAGAACCATAAAGAAATACGAAAATGAAAAAAAAAATTCAAAAGTGAGAAACAATATACAGTATGTATGTTGTGTTGTCAATAGTAAGTGAAACAATTGCGACCCTGCAATTGTGTGTAAATGAGGCAGAAAGTCAGATCAGCAACCTGGGACTTCGTCACAATTTTCGTGATGCCATATGGCAGCAGGGTCTACCATTAGGCAACAAACACATTATGCTTCCAATATCTTCCCAGGCGGTAGTACCTCCCTGTTTCGTGGCTGTCTACTACCTACTACCTACTACATCACATTGTCTGATTCTGTCCTTATGCTGGCTATACCGGTACCTCTCGTCACAAAATTTGTCATATTTACTAATGCTACAACGAGAAGAGAAGAAAAGAGTGGGAGGAACAGGGAGGAACAGGGAGGAGGGAGAATAAGAAAGAAATATAGGAATAGGAGGAAGAAGAGTGGAAATAGGTTGGAAAATGAAATGGAAGATGGAGGAGGAAGAAACAAAAGGAGGATAAGGAGGAAAAGGAAGGTGAGGGAGAAGGAGAAGAATTAGGGGCGAGGTGAGGAGATACAAGGAGAGGAGAAAGAGGGATGAGGAGAATGAAGACTTGACAGTCACATCAGCATGGCCCTGAGTGGGTGGGTGGCGTCTCGGTGCTAAGGGTGTGGAAGAAATAACAAAAGAGGAGAGATTGCACAGGAAGGAGAGAACTAATCGATAAAAGAAGAGGAAAGGGGAAGGAAGGGATATGGAAAAGGACTAGCGACAAAAGAGAAGGAGAAGGAGAGAAACTTTGATTATAAAACAGAGTTAAGGGAATTTTTGAACACAGGACATTACCGTGCCTGCTGGCGTTAGACAATAATATCCTGCTGACATTAGATATATAAAATAAAACTGGGAAAGAATGCAGCGAGCAGTCTAACAGGCACTCAAAATGTAAATGGCGACAGCATACAGTTTTCTGGGAGAAATTATATGTTAACAAAATCGCGGCACACAATAGCTGTCTGGAACTGTACCAGAAAATGGACGCCATAATAGAAAACGTTGTTATTTGGTCTTTAAGGACAAATTGTGGAATTATTTACTTGTCAATAACAAAGTTGGAGCCGCCGGTAGAGTTTTCAGTAGACGTTGACTTTGGTTCTGTTATTGCTTTACTTCAGCAATTATCATAGAAATAGTGGAGAAGGAATTTGTGCCAGTAATTTCGTGTTTTTTAATTTTGTCCATTTACCAAATTTAATAGAATGTAAAATAAAATTGATATGTACTGTCGTGCTTGTGTTCTCCACTCCTGTTAACAGATTCTTGATATGCGCTACCCACGTAATATGCCAAGGAGGTGGCAGTGTAATTGGGCAGGTAGTCAGCCCAATTAGATCAACACTATTTTAAAAATACGTTCTGAAATAACCTTGTCAAATACCATTTTTTATCTGTACATTACGAGTGGCAGGATAACTAATTTATTTATGTTAAGAGTGTAGCCTAACTTGGTATCACCTGAAGAATCTCCACCCAGCTTATTTCAACTAACGATTAACCTCCCTAAAGGTATTTGGGAGGTTAGGTTAGGTTAAGTTTGCTTAGGTTAGGTGAAATAAACTGGGGTGGAGATTTTTCGGGTGATCCCCATCTTGACCTCTATTATATTGAGTGTTTCGGGTGACTACTGTAGTGTATTTGGTAACCTAGAATACTCTCTTAACACCTTAGTTGTTGATGAGCAATAATATAACACGAATATAACTCAACTTGGGTGATGTAATGTAGGTAACTAGTATATGTGCTAACGAAGAACCTACGCTTAAGGATCTTAGTTGTTGAAGTGTAGTGATACATTATGACGTCAACATACTCCTCCAGTTGCCGGGACCTTCACTGTTGTTTATGTATTGTTGGTTAGCAAATAAACTAGTCCTCGGCAATGAAATCTTAAACGAAATATACCGTTCATTAAGTTGCTGCACTGGTTTTTATGTGTAAAATACTGTGTGCAATATACTGTATTTCCTAACAGTGTGTTATTAAAGGGTTATTGATTAAGCAATAGAAATTAAACATTAAGAAAATTTATACGTGTACCGATGGCATTTCTATTGATCGTGGGTGAGTAATGACTCGCCCTTGTCCACAATAAACATTATACTACCACATTCTGAAAATATAGTGATACATATTTTTTACTGTCATTTAATGGTCATATATTCACAATTATACAGTAGTGGTAAAGTGCTGTATTAAAACTCACTATATTGTTGTTGATGTTACAATGTATTTCAGCGCTTCAACAACAAGTCTTAAGCGCATATGCTGAATTAAATTACACTAATCATAAACGATTAAATATTACTAGATACATATTTCTCTTAATGATCTCTGTACAAACTGTAACATCTAACACAGTAAATAGTTGTACAGTTGTGGTCAAAATTCCCTGGACACTTATAGCTATACCTTGGCATCTACTTGAGGGTTGGTGCCTTATAGTATCTCTTTACTCAAATAATTTGTTTTAATAATATATGTATGACCCGCAAGATACTGTCATGTGTGGGGAAATTTTTTTGCCCATAGCTGTACATATGTGTTTCAGAACATCGTGTGTGTGTGTGTGTGTAATAATAATGATAATAATAATAATAACGGTTTATTGAAAGAGCATGGCAGCCGGAAGGCTGAAAATATACAGTTGCATAAAATAGGGAATGGGTCTCTTGATTTACAAATAATATACAAGTAACATAAGTGATACAGATATGATATATAATGACTAGGTGGGGAGAAGGTCATACTACAGGGCATTTCAACATAGTGACAGTGCAAAAAGGTAAGAGTGACTGGGAGTGAATACACTGGTTGATTACAAGTTATTGGTAATTTTTACAACGGTTGGGACTGGGCTATTCTTACAGCGATCAGTACGTGCTCGTATGGGCTGGATGCGGTTGTAGTTGAGGGATCTCAGGTGGTAGTAGGAGCCGGTGTCGAGGATGGTGCAGAAGCTTCTCACCAAATTTGCAGATGAGGTCGTGGTGACGGTCAGTGAGAGCCGAGAGGGTCAGTGTGTTGAGCCCTTCTTGATATGTGGAGTAGGAAGGGGAGAGAATAACCTTGCATGCCCTCTTTTGCACTTTTTCTAGGTGTTTACGTTGTGTGGCATTTAGGGAGGAAGACCAGGTAGGGGAGGTATAGGTGAGCTTGGGAAGTATGAATGTTGAGTAAACACTGAGGAGTTCGGGCACAGGAACTCCGAGGGACTTGAGTCGGCGGAGGAGGTGGAGACGGAAACTGGAGGATTTGATAACTTCACTGACGTGTGTTTTCCAATTTAGTGTGTGTGTGTGTGTGTGTGTGTGTGTGTGTGCGTGTGTGCGTGTGTGTGTGTGTGTGTGTGTGTGTAAAGCATCATTAATCTATCATCACTGTATAAGAAGTTAATAACCAAATAACACAACGACTTAACAACATAACAATGTAAGTGTGTAATGACTTGAAACTACAAAGACACAGGGGCAGCCATTACTGGTAATAATGTAGTCACACACACACACATAGTGACAAACACACACATATATACACAAACACACGCACATCCTCATCAACGAAAGATGATCCCGCTAACTGGAAATATATCGACGACTCCACCGTTGGCATCAGTGTGAACAACTCGGCTCCCGACTACAGCGCCCTCCTAAACCTACTGAACAGTCTCCCTCCGGATTGTGAATTCCACCAAGCTCGTCAGTACAACAGTTAAATCATCAGGCTATCGTCTCTATAGATGGGTCTCACCCAAGGACAATGTTAACACACTGTCAGGAATCAAATGGATTACATTTTAATTCAAGAAAGATTCAGAAGTTCAATAACCTGAACCAAGACCTATCCAGGGGCAGATAATGAGTCAGATCACGTCCCAGTAATGGGATAGAATATGAAATTGAAACAGAAAATAGATTTTTAGTATTGCTGGAGGGTGACTGATGAACCAGGACAACAATTTACTAATTACAAAAAAGTAATATTAAAGACTGGGGAGAAACATGTATGACAGAGGAGGAACGAGGCTAACGAGAAGATCGTCGTGTTGAGTTCTAAATGAGTCACACAGTACAGTACTTCACGTGGTGTGGCGGTAAAATTAACTAATTCCAATATCATAAACTAATTTTATTGGAATTATTTAATTCTACCCCGTGAAGTACTTACACAGAAGGTGTTGGGGCGTAAAATAATTAAATTTTACAGATGTGAGGATTACAAAAACAATAGCAAAGAAATTAAAATGGAATATAAATAAGCCAAGAAAGTTTATATAGGAAGGAAAAGCCTTTAGCTTCACTATCTACGAACACACTAATACAAAAGACACAGTTCATCCTTAACTATTATTTGGGTCGTTTCGCTAATCAGCCAATTAGAGTCCGGGGCAGTTCATAAATCCGGTAATTAGAGGCTAACAGCTTCCCTTATTACCGGGGTATTAGTGTTTATCTCTCAAGGCTGATAACAACCATTACAACTTAGTAGGTTACGTAAGGTAGAATTTCCGTAGTGCTACTGTGGGTCGTCGACCTTAATCACTCTACTGTAAGATGCTATTGTATTGAGGGTGATGTTTCCCGCAACAAATTGATAATAATAATAATAATAATAATAATAATAATAATAATAATAATAATAATAATAATAATAATAATAATAATAATAATAATAATAATAATAATAACAATAATAATAATAATAATAATAATAATAATAAACAATTTATTGAAAAAAGATTGAAGAACAGAAAAATATGAACTACATAAGGTAACAATAAGGAGTGACTCAATGGCTCATTCAACAAAAACTCTCAGTACCAAAAGAGGATGGAACATGGAGGTGAACAAACAACGTAACTAGAATCTGATAATATACACAGTGATTCGAGAGGGGCTGCTGATTTTAGTCCTGTTGCAGCTGTGGTATCGATCAGCTGCATGTGGACGAGGATCAGTTCCGAGTTATCTGGTCTGTTAGTGAGGACGAGCTCATCAGCCTTGTCCTAAACTGAGAGCTGGAGACATGTTGATGGTCTGAGAGCTGATAGGGCCGGTGTACTAAGTGCCTCTTGATAGGGATCCATTGTCTCGTCTCACAGTGGACAAGGGTGTGGTGCAGTCACGCGGTGTTGCCAGGACTTTTTACATGATGTTGTGGGACCTCACTTATACTGTGGTCTGGAGGTTTCTATCTTTGGCTGTATCTGATGACCACTGACTCCCTCACCTGTTATAGAGCCGTCGTCGACCTCATGTGGCATTGAGTTTCACGAGAGAAGAGAGAAATATCTATTTTTCTCTTAAATAAACCTCTTTCTCTTTTTTCCTTCTCTATCTCCTTTCCTCCTTCCTGCTCCTTCTTCTACCCCTTCCTTCTCCATTACTTCTCCTCAAATTCTCCTCCTCTTCCTTTTCCATATCCTCTCATTATTCCTCTTCCTCGTTCTTCTTCTTATCTTCCTTCTCCATATCCTCTCCTTCTTCCTCCTACTCCTTGTTCTCCTCTTCCTTCTCCATCTCCTCTTATTTCTCCTCATCCTTCTCCTTGTTCTCCTTCTCTTCCTTCTCCCTCTCCTTCTTCTCCTCCTCTTTTCTGTTCTGTTTTCTATGCATTTCCCAAAATTTACTTTTGTCTCCTACTTCATTCATTTCCAGTATGTTATTAAACAACAGTACAATATGTATGTAAATAAAAGCTTTTGGCGGAGATCACTGGCAAAATGGGTGACGGAGGAGGAGGGAGGAGCGCTAGAGAGGAGGAGGAAAAGGAGGAGAAGAGAAAAGGAAGGAGGAGAGGAGGAGAAGAAGAGGAGAAGGACGAGGGGGAGGAGGAGGAAGAAGACAAACTCTAGTGGAGAGGGAGAGAGAGAGAGAAAGAGTTGAAACAAAATATTACATACAACAACAAATAAAATAATGCAATGATAATATAAAAGAAAGAAACAAATGAACAAACACACACAAAAAAACATTTACAAAAACAAATATATTCCCTTCTGTTTGTAATGCATTTTTATTGTAATTGACTTGGAAAAAAAAATCTATATTTGGGTAACTATTCTAATTTAGTGAAATATATGGCAGAGAGGCGACAAGGTGGAAGAAAATAATCAGGCAATAAAAATAATTGATAAAGAGAGAGAGTAATAAAAAATTAGCTTCCACCATAATATAGAGTCTCTCACATATGGCTCAGTTAAAGAGGCGGGTTAATTTAGAGCACCTGCACACACCTGTAATATTACAGTCACATCATAAAGTCAGCGTCTACTAAGAACGAGTCAGTAGCATATGATTTTCCAACTGAAAGGCGCATTAGCAACTTTCATATACGAGACACAACAAACAAATATTGTAATAATAATCAAAGCAGATACGACCCAGAAGTTAGTATTAGGTTGACTAGATGTAAGAAAATGTGATATATTTTCAAAGCAGAGTTTGAGTTTAGGCGGAACCTTAGACAAACTGTTCCAAGTTGTTATTATTTCGTTCTTTTACCAGAGTGTTCCTGGAAAGGGTGTGAGTGGTGTAGTGTGGTGTAGGGAGTGTGGGGTGTGTAGGAGTAGTGCAGTGTGGTGTAGGTAGTGTAGGGTAGAGGGAGTGTAGGGTAGTGTATTGTAGTGTGGTGTAGGGTAGTGTGGGAGTAGGGGAGTGTAGGGTAGTGTGGTGTAGTGTGGTGTGTAATGTAGTGTAGAGGTAGGGCCAGTGTAGGGCAAGGTGTGGTGTGGTGTGGTGTGGTGTGGTGTGGTGTGGTGTGGCGTGGGGTGGTGTAGGGTAGTTAAGGTGGGGGGTGTGGGGTGGTGTGGTGTGGTGTGTGTGGTGTGGGGGTGGGGTAGTGTGGGGCAGTGGTGTGGTGTGGTGTGGTGTGGGAGTGGTGTGGGGTAGGGGTGTGGGGTGGTGTGGTGGTGTGTGTGGTGTAGGGAGTAGGGGTGAGTGTGGTGTGGTGTGGGGTAGTGTAGTGTGGTGTAGGGGTGGTGTGGGGTGGTGTGGAGTGGGGTAGTGTAGGGTAATGTAGCGTGGTGTAAGGTGGTGTAGTGTGGTGTGGGGTGGTGCGGGTGTGGTGTGGGGTGGTGTAGGGGTGGTGTAGGAGTAGGGTGGTGTAGGGGAGTAATGTGGCGTGGTGTGGAGTGGTGTGGTGTGGTGTGGGGTGGTGTGGTGTGGTGTGGGGTGTGGTGTGGTGTGTGGTGTGGGTGGTGTGGTGTGTGGGGTGGTGTGGGGTGGTGTGGTGTGGTGTGGGGTGGTGTGGTGTGTGGTGTGGGGTGGTGTGGTGTGTGGTGTGGTGGTGTGGGGTAGTGTGGGGTGGGGTAGTGTAGGGTGTGTAGCGTGGTGTGGAGTAGTGTAGTGTGGTGTGGGGTGGTGTGAGTGTGTGGTGTGGGGTGGTGTACAAGAGTCTTTACGCTATAAATTTTGTAAAGACTAACACACAATATCTAGAATTAGAAATGTCAAGCTTAGGTCTGGTACAGTTGGTGTCAATGGTCTCGGTACACATATGATATGGCTGATGACGACAGTAAGTGGGGAAGGTGGAAGTGGAAAGATATAATGGCCTGAAATAATATGTACCATACAGAAGTCAACCCCGTATCTGTATTTCTGAACATTTTACCATCTCCATGACGGAAAAAGCCTTTCGATTCTACTCTACTTTAAACCAATCTATTTAAAGCCTACGTCAGGAGTATATAACAGTCCATGAAAAAAAAAAAAAAAAAAAATATATATATATATTTATATATATATATATATATATATATATATATATATATATATATATATATATATATATATATATATATATATATATATATATATATATATATTTCATTTTAGTCCATATAACACGCGGACTTTGGACATATAATCAACGACCTCACCACCCAGCTCTCTCTACTCAACGCTTATTACTGTACTACCTACAGCGACAAGCTGTATTGGATGTACAATCCAATACAATATGTATACAGTGTGTGCACAATGTGAGTTTCTTTTCTCCATCCCATCCTGAGTGTGAACAAATATCATACCCCCGCATGCATTACCTTACATACGTACGTACGTACTGTATGTACGTAATAACAATGTATGTATGTATGTATGTATGTATGTAGGTAGGTCGGTAGGTAGGTAGGTAGGTAGGTAGGTAGGTAGGTAGGTAGGTAGGTAGGTAGGTAGGTAGGTAAGTACAATAATATCATATATTTCAGTGATGTATTGATGTTAGCTCTTGGAGGCCGGTGTAGGTCGGTAATGCCACTATTGATAAAACCGATACCCGAGCGTCTGACTGGCCTTACACTAATCATCAGTAATTACAAGTTGAGATATATGGCTTTTGAATTTTACTTCTGTACATTAAAATAATATTATACCAGTAGACAGTGTTAACATATGAGTGAGTTATGTGTTTATTGAGGCTGACTCTTACCGGACTGTCCCAAACGGTCCGTCAAGACACATCACCCCTAATAATGCTTAGCCCAAGACGAAGTACGAGAAATTCATTTGTCTGTCTGTTTATCTGTGTGTGTATTTCCCTTTCTCTCTCTGAATCTGTCAACTGTCTGTCTGTCCTCTCCCCGTCCCTCCCCCCCCCTCTCTCTCTCTCTTGCACACTTGATGATGGCTTTCACTATCAGAATATCAGGATGTTTGGCTTTCCATAAATCTGCATCTGATTTCAATATGCTTGACTTTCCTATTATTGTGATGATATGTGTGCATATTCTATGGTTATATATATATATATATATATATATATATATATATATATATATATATATATATATATATATATATATATGCAAGTAAATCACTGTAGGTGTGCGTGATCCAGGTATGTGCTGATAACCACAAGGAAAAAAGAAAACACGAAGTGTATATATGTGCCTTATGTATTTCTCCTTAGTCTGTATTCACCCCTGAAGATGTGAATTCCACGAAAGCGCTTGGGAACTTCGTGTTTTCTTTTTTCCTTGTGGTTATCAGATAAAAAGAGAAGGAATTAATATAGAAACAGATACAAATATACAAAGAAAGAGAGAAAAAGAGAAATAAAAAAACATATAGTATTTCTGTATACCCATGTAAAGAGAGAGAGAGAGAGAGAGAGAGAGAGATCCTCTACGGGCCAGGTTACGTCATAAAACAAATGATAAAGCAAAAAAGAAACAAAAAACGAAACGAATCAGTAGACGGATCGACTGTCGTTCGTGTGAGTGATAGCCGGATACTGCAACGTCCCGTATCAACACAAAACTTCCAACGAGCCAACTACAAAAACAGAGATATAATAATTGCAAATAAATGGCCTTGTTATTTACGATTATTATATTTTGAGATAATACACACGATAAATCACTGTTCATAAAGTCATTTTGAGTGTTGATAATAAAAATATAACTGTCCATATAAAAAAGCGCAAGAATTATTTATTGGTGTTTTTTTTTCGTAATTGCGATTTACTGTGTTGATGTTTTTGTTCAGTGGTGCAGTATTGACGTGTCGGGCGGAATGTACATGTTAAGGTGATCGAGCGTGTCTGTGTGGTACTGCAGCGAGTGTGTGTGAGTCTGTGCGTGTCTGTGTGGTACTGCAGCGAGTGTGTGTGAGTCTGAGGGTGTCTGTGTGGTACTGCAACGAGTGTGTGTGAGTCTGAGCGTGTCTGTGTGGTACTGTAGCGAGTGTGTGTGAGTCGGAGGGTGTCTGTGTGGTACTGCAGCGAGTGCGTGTGAGTCTGTGCGTGTCTATGTGGTACTGCAGCGAGTGTGTGTGAGTCTGAGGGTGTCTGTGTGGTACTGCAGCGAGTGTGTGTGAGTCTGAGGTGTCTATGGGTACTGCATGAGTGCGTGTGAGTCTGTGCGTGTCTGTGTGGTACTGCAGCAGTGTGTGTGAGTCTGGGCGTGTCTGTGTGGTACTGCAGCGAGTGTGTGTGTGTGAGTCTGAGGGTGTCTGTGTGGTACTGCAGCAGGTGTGTGTGAGTCTGAGCGTGTCTGTGTGGTACTGCAGCGAGTGTGTGTGAGTCTGAGCGTGTCTGTGTGGTACTGTAGCGGTGTGTGTGGGGTCTGAGGGTGTCTGTGTGGTACTGCAGCAGTGCGTGTGAAACTGTGCGTGTCTATGTGGTACTGCAGCGAGTGTGTGAGTCTGGGGTGTCTGTGGTACTGCAGCGAGTGTGTGTGAGTCTGAGCGTGTCTGTGTGGTACTGTAGCGAGTGTGTGTGAGTCTAGAGGGTGTGTGTGGTACTGCAGCAGGTGTGTGTGAGTCTGAGCGTGTCTGTGTGTGTACTGTAGCGAGTGTGTGTAAGTCTGAGGGTGTCTGTGTATTACTGTAGCAGAGTGTGTGTGAGTCTTAAGCGTGTCTGTGTGGTACTGCAGCGAGTGTGTGTGAGTCTGAGGGTGTCTGTGTAGTACTGTAGCGAGTGTGTGTGAGTCTGAGCGTGTCTGTGTGGTACTGCAGCGAGTGTGTGTGAGTCTGAGGGTGTCTGTGTAGTACTGTAGCGAGTGTGTGTGAGTCTGAGCGTGTCTGTGTGGTACTGCAGCGAGTGTGTGTGAGTCTGAGCGTGTCTGTGTAGTACTGTAGCGAGTGTGTGAGTCTGAGAGTGTCTGTGTGGTACTGTTATGAATGTGTGTGAGTCTCATGCTTGTCTGTGTGAGTCCGAGCGTGTTTGTGTAGTTCTACGACAACTGTGTTACCCTTATGCGTGTCTGTGTAAGTCTGTGCGTGTCTGTGTGGTACTGCTACGAGTGTGTGGCTTTGTGCGTGTCTGCGTGAGTCAGTGCCTGTCTGTATAACCTAAATTCATATAAACTTACTACCTCAAAAAAGTCATCAGAATTTATATCCCTAATGCAAAGAAATCATAAGATCCCCTCCAAAAACACCCACTCGATTTCTGCAATTGTTCTGGAATTTCCGTGAACTGGTTTTAACCCACTGAATAAGCTAGAGATATATAAGAGAAAAAATTATAGAGCTCTCTGATCGATGTGGTATTTTATTTTATCTTATATTTGAGATATATTCACTATGTAGATTTTTTGGCCTTTTTTTGTATATTTTAAAGTTTCCCGTTTTCTTCATTCCGTTTTCTGTTGTTTATTATTTCTTTATTTTTTTATTTCTCTTTTTCTCTCTTTCTTTGTATATTTGTATCTGTTGCATCTGTTTCTATATTAATTCCTTCTCTTTTTATCTGACAAACATTTACAAAACTCTAATTGTCTCTCATTTTATCTTATGTCTAATTTCTGTCTCTCACACCGTCTCTCTCGCTCAATGTCTCTTTTACTCTCATCTTGTCTCTCTCTCATATTCTTTCAATGTCTCTTTATCTTTAATCCTCTCCCGTACATCTCTCTCTCTCTCTCTCTCTCTCTCTCTCTCTCTCTCTGAAATACTAAATTATTGTATGTTTTTTTCACACCATCTACATGTTCCTCTCTTCATTCTCTCTCTTTTTACCCTCTCGCTCTCTTTAACCCCATCTCTCTCTTCCTTTCTCTCTATCTACCCTTCCCCCCTCTCTCTCTTCCTCTCTCTCTATCTCCTCTCCTCTTTCTCTCTCTCTACCGCATCTCTCTTTCTACATCCCCCCACCTCTCTCTCTCTCCCTCTCTTCTGTCTGTCTGTCTGTCTGTGTTTCTCTCTCTCTTCTGTCTGTTTATCCGTCTGTCTGTCTCTCCCCTTTCTCTTTCTCTACACATGTCTCATTCTCTCTCTTTACCTTCATCTCTCTCTCTTTCTCTTTCTCTCTCATCTATGTCTGTCTCTCTCTCTCTTCTCTCTCTGTCTACATGTCCGTTTCTTTGTCTCTGTATCTGTCCATGTCTGTCTGTCTGTCTATATGTGTCTATCTGCCTGTCTCTATAAAATACTCAATCATATGATGTTTTTTTTTTCCACTATACAGTCGACATCAATAGTTTCAATAGCAGCAATATGTTCCCCACAGTGTGTTAGTGTCACTGAATACACGTTATAACACACACACACACATATTAAGTGGAAGAGAGAGAGAGAGAGAGAGAGAGAGAGAGAGAGAGAGAGAGAGAGAGTGACTGATGGAAAAACATATTTGTGTGTGTTTTTTTTGCTGTGTTTTAATTTATTTTTTTGGTCTTCATTGTTGTTTATATTTTTCAGAGAATTTGTTGAGTCGAAAATATCTTTTTTTTATCTCTTTCTCTCCCTCTTTCCCCCTCTCTCTCTCTCTCTCCCTTTCTATCTCATTTCCTCTCTCTTTCTTTCCCTCTTCCTCTTTCTCTCTCTCTCTCTCTCTCTCAATCTGTCTTTTTGATATCTTATTTTCTGTCTGTCTGTCTTTCTGTCTGTCTGTCTGTCCCATCTTTTTTTACTTTTATTTTTGTTTATTTTCTCTTTTAATTCTATTTTCCTTTTTTTATTTCTCTTCTTACTTTCTTCGTTTTCTCTCTATTTTTCTCACAGTCTCTTCTCTTTCTCTCCTTTGTCCTTTGATGTCACTATCTCTCTTCTCTCTCTCTCTCTTTCAAACTCACCTTAAGAACAAAAGTTAACAAAAGCAATTCTAACTTAGTCTCTCCTTTTATCTTTTGTTTTTCTCTTTATTTTCCCTTTTCTCTCTCTCTCTTTTTTCTTTTACTCTTTCTATCTTCGCTCCCTTTCTCTTTCTATTTCACCACTCTCTCACTCACTTTCTCTCTCCCCTACTCTCTCTTTCTCTATCTCGCTCACTCTCTTTTTTCATCTCACTCACTCTCTCATACTCTTTTTCTCTATCTCACTCACTCACTCACTCACTCACTCACTCACTCTCAACTAACACCAAAGTTATTATTATAAGCAATACGCAATATCCAATCGTTCTCTTCGTCATATTAAAATGAGTTCCTGACACTGACCAACCACCACGAAGGTCAAAGTTCAAGTTATTTATAATATTAAACTAATTTATTCATGTGATATTTAATTGGGTTTGTTTATATAAGGAATTTTTCTTCTCCATAATATTGGTTTGTTTACATACAGGGTCTTCCAAATGAATGGTTATATATCTGGGAGCCCCTTTTTTGGATTACCCTGTACACTGCATGTTAGAAATTTATATCATCTCTCGTTTATCTTATTTAACCTAACCTAACCTAACCTACTTAAACCCAATCTGTTCCATTCTAACCGAACATAATTTAATCTAATCGAACTTAAACCAAACCCCCAAGCAGCTTTAGGGGGTTTAATAATTAGGTGAAATATGTAAGGGGTGGGGGGGGACAATCCCCAGATGACCCGAGAATTTGTGTCTATAGATTGGACAGGTCAGAGGTCTGTTGAGCTGGTGGGGTACATTACGGTCACACGCACACACACACGCACACACACACACACACATACACACACACACACACACACATACACACACACACACACACACACACACACACACACACACACACACACACACACACACACACACACACACACACACACACAATGAAAACTACAAAGAATATCGTTACACGGACACATATAAAATCTTATCGGGAAAAGTGAAGTGTAAGTGAGATACAGCTTCAAATACACAAAGGTTCCTGAGTTAAGACAATGGATGACACAACATTACCTCAATTAACCTAACCTGACCACTCACAGCTGGATTTGTGCTGGGAAATCTTCAGGTGCAATGGAGTCAAACCAGCTAAGTAAGGCTCCTTTTATCTCTTTGATGATGGACACTCTGGTGGTCGTGTACTTCCTTCCTAGCTCCTGTCTGAAGTGAAGGTCCCCAAACAGGTTGATCAGCTGCACAAATATTCGTCCCCAGTAGCTGGTTCCATGACCGTTGCCTCAATACCAGAATCAGGTGTCCACAGAGAGTTCTCCGCCTGTCAGGATGTGTAGTATTTACCTCAACTTGTGGTGCTGGACGTGAAGGTGTGCTGTTGATGTATAAGTCAGCGATGAGCCGGTATTCTGGTGTGGTTGTTTGAGCTGTAAGCCTTGCTTCACTGTCTTCTTCGACCGAGGTGACCGAGCCGTGGATTTCAAACCACTGAGAAATGTCTTTTCTTCCCACAGATGTTGCACATCTCATTTAGTGCTTTGGGGGGTTCCATGTCCATATGACGCGTCATTCTGCATCTTTGATTTTTATTTATTTATCTTTATTTTTTTACGGGGAATAGCCCACCCGGGCACAGGTCATCACCCCCTAGGCCCCCAAGGAGGCGAAAAAATAAGAATAGAAATAAATTAAAATAGAAGAGAAAAATATTATATTAATCTACACCACGAAGATGCCGGATGCTTTTTAAAGTGAGACAAATTGCATGAGTATGGAAATACAGAAGAAGGCCGAGCATTCCACAGTTTGGCTGTGTGAGGAACGAAGAATGTACTATAACAGAAACGGTGGGCACCGCGGCCAAGACGAGAGTTTTTTTATTTTAGTAGACAATGACTAGATTGATTTTACAATTACAAGTTTATTAACATCTTATACTGTATTACGTTATGGACTCACTTGATTGTGGCTTGTTAAATGTGAATTTATATCATCTAAGTTTTAATCTAAGGTGGATCACTGTGGCGGACATAGATGGGTCGCGGGTATATATATTAACTCACCTACAGTGTTATCTTAAATCCATGCCCTTAATGATGTCTTAAACTATTTAGTTTAACAAATTTATTGGCAGAGCTTGTAGTACAGTTTGCCTATTCTGAAGTAATTCAGTCAGGTCTTGACACTGAGGGTGGTATCACTTCTCACTGTCACGCAGGACAGAGGTTCACACAAAAGAAATACATCATATTCATTAACAACTATAAATGTATAGAGGTCAGATTCAAATGGATAATGTCACTGTTCACTGCCATGCAGGACAGAGGATTTCGTACACAAGAGTTGCATCATATTCATTGACAGTACATATACATATATGTAAACACGCACACACACATATACATACATATACGTATATACATACACACATATACACAGCACGCACATATACATGCACACACGCACACATACATACACATATACTTCGGTCAGATTCATGTGGGTAATGTCACTTTTCACTGCCATACAGAGAGAGGTTCGTACACAAAGAATGCATCATATTCATTGACACTATATATAGGTCAGATTCATGTGGGTAATGCCACTGTTCACTGCCACGCAGGACAGAGGTTCGTACACAAGAAATACATCACATTCACCAGTAGCATATATAGGTCAGTGGATCACATACATTGGAGTCATATTCTAATTAGAAAACTAAATCAGTGTGGGCTATAAAATTTGGGATAAACAGCAAGAATGTCCTCAAGCACACCTGATTCAATGGAAGTAATTACATAGTTCAAGATACAGTAAGTCAGGTGGCCTGAAGTCTTGACAGTGTCACATTCAATAATATAGTGTTCAGTGTATGCTTCAAAGGTTTATCACAAAGTTTACATGCTGAGTGTTCCGGTATGGGTACAGCGTTACTAACTTGCCAGATGTGTCTGTATCCTAGCTAATTCTGTACGACTACATCACATTGTCTGGTTCTGTCCTTATGCTGGCCATACCGGTACCTTTGTTACAAATTTTGTCATATTTACTAATGCTACAACTGTCAGGTCTCTCTGCATTTTCACTTCATCTAGATCAGAGTTCATGATTCTGACTTGAATGTTTTAATTACAGCATTGGACAGACCAAGGTCGCGGTCAACATTTTCTTTCTTACATGCCTCATTGGCCAGTCTATCAACATGGTCATGATACCTGATTCCAACATGGGACGGAATCCACACAATTCGATACAAAGTTGTTCTCATTGGCAGTTATCACATTCCTTTTAATATCACATAACTAGACATAGAGCCTGACGGGCTGTTCATTGATTTCAAAGCACTTTGAGAGTCACAGAATATCACCCCACCTCCATTTTTCTTTGAGGTAGTCTTGTGGCTAAGTAGATTCCAGTTAGTTCAGTTTGTGTTGTGCTGGCCCAGTTGTTCAGCCTTTGTTTGGTTGACACTATCATCTCTTTTTCTTTATATATTACAATTGCACAGCCTGTTCTACCTGTGTTTGTCTGCACAGAACCATCAGTAAAAGCATAACATTCTTGATTTAATACTCTCTGTGTCTGTTAATAGTTTCTAGTGTGACACATCTCACCACATCGGTGTTTAACATTTGCTTACTACCAACAGGGTGTAATTAATAGGACTGATATGTCCAGCCAAGGAGGAATGGCATTAATAGGTTCGTCTGGGGTGATTGGGACATTC
>NW_024734359.1:17500-26139 GCF_018991925.1 Homarus americanus | reverse complement strand
AGCAGAGTTCCCCAGGGATCTGTATTAGGCCCTCTGCTGTTGTTGTATTCTGTTAATGATGATCTTGATTTTAGGCATAACTAGTAGGATTAGTAGATTTGAATTGATACCAAAATGGGAAGTAATAATTTCGGAATGATGACTTTGAACACCTTCAAAGATCTAGATACCTTACATGGGTGGTCAGTAGACCTTAGATAATTTTAATGATGATAAATACAGGTACTACAGATAAGGAAAGACAGATGATACAAACGTTATAAGTATAAACTTCATTAACACAAATAGAAAACTCAGTTTGCGTCAAAGGTGTATTTGTTATGATACAAAACAATATATTCATACGTTCGCAATACTAGGGCAAACAAGTTCTTGGGGTTCTTATCTGCTGGTCTGGAAGTAACTTAGGAGCTGCTGACGTTATCTTGAAACTTTACCTAGCATTAGTGAGGCCACACATGGATTGTCTTGATTAGTTTCTGGTGTCCTTATTATAGAATGGACATAGATTCTTTGGAGAAATTACAAAGAAAAGAATGACAGCAATGATCCATAATATTGAAACCTTCCAGCAGAAGAAAGACTGAAAAGCTTGACTTACATTCATTAGAGAGGCGTAGAGTTGGGGGAGATATGATAGGGGGTGTACTGTAAGTGGGTAAGTGGGATTAGCAAAGGGTAAAATGGAAGATGTTCTGAAGCTCAGTAATAACAGAAATAACTAGAACAAATGGCTTTAAATTAGATAAATTCCGATTCAGAAAGGATGTAAACTGGCTTATTGGTTTGGTAATAAGTTGTGGATATGTGGAATGTAGGCTACCGAGTGATATATATAGTGATAGGATCACAGGGGACGCTAGGGAGCTTCAAGACTGAGGATTAGTAGGCACATGGAAGTGCTGGGATGGAGTGTGAAAGATCTGCCTGTATGGAGCCAGTCGGCCTCCTGCGAAATATCCCACTTTCTTATCATTCTTATGTTCTTATGTTCACCTCACCAATCTTTACTACATCTCCTCACAATCTTCACTACATTTCCACTTCACAATCTTCACTACATCTCACTTCACAATCTTACTACATCTCCTTCACAATCTTCACTACATCTCACTTCACAATCTTCCACTACATCTCACTACAAAACTTCTTTCATCTCACTTCACAACCTTCACTACATCTCCTTTAATCTACTACATCTCACTTCACATCTTCACCATCTCCTTACAATCTTCTGCCTGTATCTCACTTACAATCTTCACCATCTCACTTCCCCAATCTTCACCAAATCTCCTTCACAATCTTCACCACATCTCCTTCACCAATCTTTTACCACATCTCCACTTCCCGTCTTCTTCTACATCTCACTTCACAATCTTCACTGCATCTCCTTCGTCTTCTTTCATCTCACTTCACAATCTTCCACTACATCTCCTTTTTCCACATCTCCTTTACAATCTCACTACATCTCACTTCACAATCTTCACTCATCTCACTTCACAATCTTCATTTCATCTCATTACAATCTTCAATACATCTCACTTCACAATCTTCACTACATCTCACTTCACAATCTTCACTACATCTCATTACAATCTTCACTCATCTCTTCAAATCTTTCACATTTTCTAATCTTCCCCCGTCTCACTTCACAATCTTCACTACATCTCACTTCACAATCTTCACTACATCTCACTTCTAATCTTCACTACATCTCTCTTCCTATCCTTCACTTACTTCTCTCACTTCTCATCTTCTACATCTCCTTCACCAATCTTCACTACACATCTCCTTCTGATCTTCTGTTTCACGTTTACATCTCACTTCACAATCTTCACTACATCTCTTTCAATCTTCATCTCACTTCTAATCTTTACCACATCTCACTTCACAATCTTCTGCTACATCTCCTTCACAATCTTCACTACATCTCTTCACTTTTTTGTCTCCTTACAATCTTCACTACATCTCCTTCACAATCTTCTCTACATCTCACTTCACAATCTTCCTTTCATCTCTCTACTTCACAATCTTCACTACATCTCACTTCACAATCTTTACATCTCTTTACAATCTTCCATCTCATTCCAATCTTACTACATCTCCTTCATTTTTTTTTTTTTTTTTTTTTTTCAATCTTCTACCACATCTCCTTCACAATCTTCACTACATCTCACTTCACAATCTTCACTGTCTCATACAATCTTCACACATCTCATACCATTTTTTTCTTCACTACATCTCCTTCAAATCTTTACCATCACTTACAATCTTCACTACATCTCCTTCACAATCTTCCTACATCTCATGATCTTCACTACATCTCCTTCACAATCTTCCTTCTTTATATCCTTCACTAATCTTCACTACATCTCACTTCACAATCTTCACTACGCTCATTTCAATTTCTTCACTTCTAATCTTTACACATCTCATTGCAATCTTCACTACATCTCCTTACAATCTTCACCCACATCTCTTCACAGTCTTACTTCTCACTTCTAATCTTCACTACATCTCACTTCTGCAATCTTACTACATCTCCTTCAATCTTCACTACATGTCATTCTTCATAATCTTCTTCATCTCTTCACAATCTTCACTACATGTCTTCATCTTCACTACATCTCACTTCACAATCTTTACTGTCTCCTTCCAGTCTTCACTACATCTCACTTCACAATCTTCAATATTCTTCTCTACTTTAATCTTTCACTTCACAATCTTCACTACATCTCACTTCACAATCTTCACTAACACCATCCTTCATCACTACATTCATACATCATCCATTCATTCTTATAACACCATCATCATCATCACTACATATAACACTATCCTCACATCACTACATATAACACATCCATCATCTACATTTACTCTTACCATCCACCATCACTCACTAAAGGCCATCCATCACGACATATCAACACAATCCAACATCACTACTTCTGCGCTTTCTATCATCACTCTACATATAACATCATCCATCATCCTTCCTATAACTCCATCCATCATCACTACATATGACACCATCAGCATCACTACTTTAGCTCATCACTTCACTCAGCATCATGCATCATCACTACATCCATCCATCATCACTACATATAAAACCAACCTATCATCACTACATATAATATCATCGCATCATCACCATATAACACCATCCAGTCGCTACATATACCTCCACCATCATCACTTCATATCATCATCATCGTCACTACATATAACCTCATCGTCACACCATAACACCATCGGCATCACATATAACACCAACCATCATGCTACATATAACATCATGTATCGTCACTACATATAACACCATCCATCATCACTACATATAAAACCATCCTATCGTCACTACATATTCCATCATTACTTGCATCATCCGTCACTACATATTGAACCCTCCTGTCGTCACTACATATAATGTTCGTCATACTTAACACCATCCAACATCACCATATAACACCACCCTTCATCTGCGCTATAACATCGTCGCTCATCACTACATATAACTCTATCATCATCAATAAACACTATCCAGCATCTCTACATATAACACCAACCATCATCCCACTGCATATGTCATTATGCATCGTCACTATATGTATAACACCATCCATCATCACTACATATTGCCCTCTATATTCACTACATATAACACCATTCATCATTACTACATATAACATATCCTTCATCACTACATATAAGCTTTTATCCATCACTTCTTTCTATTATAACACCATCCATCATCTCTACACAGGCCATTCTCCTTACTATAGTGATAAACAAGCTTCTTTTTGTTGTCAATTTCTTTTATTTATTTTATTAAGCTAATCATTTCTGTTCAAATACGGTTTGACCTCAGTGAAATCTTTAGTATAAATAATCACAATGTTTTCCCGACACTGTAAAAAGTTTCAAGGTTGAGTGAAGCTTGCCAGGTGAAGAAAGGGCCCCCCGATCTAACAAACTGCAGACCACAAAGCACACTAAACCTCCAAAACAACAAGAAGAAACTACCACTTTCTGCCATGTACAAAAGGACCAGTACCTGCCATGGGGAACTACATCTTCACTGGGAAAAAGACAAAAGAACAACAAAGCGTTGACACAACATTTCGTATTTTAAAAATATATCAATATTGATTTTGTTTGTATATTTGTTTTTATTTTCAACTTTGTAAACGTGCTGTTTTGGGAATATATTTTGGTTACATAATATTTGAGAGTACCTTGATTTATTTCACTGTATCTCTGTGGTGTGTGGGTAGTGTGTGGAGTAGTGTGTGCAGACATATTTTGTGTGTGGGCATTATGGAAAACTGGTCATGTTAACTGTGACCCTATGGCTGGTTTATGGCATAACGCCACTGTCTCCAGCTATCTCATATATCCCAAATTTCACATATTTGAAATTATTGAATAACCAAAATATCTGGAAAATATTTAGTTAAGATACAAATTATAAAACAAATCGAAAACAGAAAAAAACAATACCCGTGAAAGTGGAAATAAGGAGGAATGAGCAGACGATACACAGGAAGGGCAGTAATCATCATCCCCGTGTGGACAAGCGAGAAAGAACTCCTTAGCCTCGTCCCAGCGTTACGATCAGCTAGTGATTTTGCTGTTTGCAGTAAACTTTATCAAATGGACAATTTACTTTTACTTTTTATTGTTTATCTTACTGTTTATAACTGTTTTCTCTTACATAATGTACACTAAGTATGGGGAGTGTACAGTAAGTTCGGATGAAATTCTGCATTAGTCTTGCAAATGTTAAAACATTGCCCTATAACAGTGTTGGCATATCTTACGGGCTAAAGTGATGTAAAAGGTCGTTGCAAAAGAATTTTGGGAATATATTTTGAGTTACATAATATTTAGGTACAGCAGTTTATTTCACTGTATCTCCTTGTGTGAGTGTGTGGGTAGTGTGTGGATAGTGTGTGGGTACTATGGGTGTGTGGGCATTATGGAGAACTAGTCATGGCTAACTGTGACCCTATATACGGGTTACATCGGCCTTAACGCCCTTGTCTCAGCGCTATCTCATATATCCAAATTTCACATATTTGAAAGTATTAGATAACCAAAATATCTGGAAAATATTTAGTTAAAAATACAAATAATAAAACAAAATCGAAAACAGAAGGAAAAAACAATACCTGTGAAAGTGGAAATAAGGAGGAGGCAGAGCAGACGATACACAGGAAGGCAGTAATCATCATCCCCGTGTGAACCAGCCAGAGAAGAACTCCTTCGCCTCACCGTCCACCCGCGTACGATCAGCTGAGTGAAGTTGCCTCGTGTTGCAGTAAACTTTATCTGTAAAAGGACAATTTACTTTTACTTTTATTGTTTATCTTACTGTTTATAACTGT
Organism: Homarus americanus; assembly: GCF_018991925.1. Classification (NCBI taxonomy): domain Eukaryota; kingdom Metazoa; phylum Arthropoda; class Malacostraca; order Decapoda; family Nephropidae; genus Homarus; species Homarus americanus. The sequence continues at coordinate 20,746 of NW_024734359.1, read as the reverse complement.
TTATTTTCTCTTACATAATGTACACTAAGTATGGGAGTGTACAGTAAGTTATACCGGATGGCAACAAATTCACATTCGTCTTGCAAATATTAAAACATTACCCTAACAACAGTATTGTATAACAACACGAGCTAAAGTGATGTGTAAAAAGGTCGGTTGCAAAAAGAAATATTATTCTTTTAAGTCTTTTTCAGTTTGTTCAGTGTTAACAACATTATAGGTCATATTTCATGCAGTATGCATATACAATGTTTGCTGAAGGTTTAATACCTTTCTGTTTACTGATGATGTAAAACCCTCGTTAAAATACTTTAGAGTCGTTTACAAAATATTTGGTGCGTTTTCCGGAGCATTGTATGTTTTTACAGCATGCGAGGCGGCAGGTATGTGGAGTTTTAAGAGCACTTCACGCTATAGCTCAGTTGGCCACGGATTAGCGAATTACGAACTGAAAATGTTTGGATCGTCATCTGTTTCGTGTAAGCTGTGTCGGACATTTTGTGCTACATTAAAGTCCAGCGATCTGTGGCAGCTGTCGGGCTCCTGCCTGACCACCCTTTGCCTAAGAAGAGCGATTGTCTGAAGGTGTTCGAGTAGTTACTCAATTGTGAAAAAGTGATAGTGAGTCCCATAGACATGGCTGCCAGTTAGGGACAGTGTGGATATGGCACACTACATAGCATGTCTTCGGAAAGTAAAGGAGGCCGTGTAGCCAAGACTGCACTCAACCGCCTTCACTTCCCCAATTACAGCTAGGTGGACTGAGAGCGCCTCGGGATTATCATATCTATAATGCCAGACGGTAACACCATCCCCTTGACACCTCGGAGACTATACAGTACTGTGTTCGGGGCGTGTTTGTGGGTCTCTACTGCCGCCTCCCTATCGTTGAGTTGCTCCCCACTTACCGTAACCAGTCGAGGTCACTGTGGGAGGCCATGTACGGTACAGTACGGTACAGAGTCACGCCCCCCTCAACAACGTCCGCACCTCGCCTGCTGAATACAGTATTTGCAAATGTGACCATAAACCCCAACAATTGTAGCAAATTACAAGTCCCGGGATTTGCCCCTGGTATTAACACAGTGACAAGCGTCCCATTCCTGGTAAGTAGCAGGTGGCCGGAGGTAGTGCAATCCTCTCCCAGACTACACGGAGATGAGAGAGAGCTGGTTGACCATCATGGTAAGGACGCGTCACTATTTGGACCCCAGGGAGGCCATTATCGTAAGTTAAGTGAAAGGCATTTGGAATACTGGACGACTAGACGCTATATGAATTTCTTTACCCTAGTTTTCCCACCGATAATAATGAGTACAAGGGAGGTAGTCTCATCGGCGTTCATCAACACCATAGCCGTCTCAGTTACCTATTGCTCGTACAAGGTTTTTGAATGAAATAGTTTTACTAATATCAGGAACTTTCAAATAAATCACTGTAGGTGCGCGTGATCCAGGTATATGCTGATAACCACAAGGAAAAAGAAAACAAGAAGTTCCCAAGCGCTTTCGTGTAATTCACATCTTCAGGGGTGAGTACAGACTTCAGTCTGTACTCACCTAACGATAATCCCCACAACCTTTTTCTTGTAATTATATATATATATATATATATATATATATATATATATATATATATATATATATATATATATAACAATAAATTATAACAAAAAGTGTTTGTATGTCATGCCGGACGAGAGTAATGTATCGCCCCTGCGTTTTTTCGACGAATTTTGCTTCACTAACTGAAAAAATCAATTACGAGCAGCTTGTACAACGATGTGCCGGAAAATGCCATTACGAGAGCGAAAATGGTGTTGCTGGCACTTTGTTCCATTTAGTCAAAGAAGATGACATTGAATGAATTTAATACAATGCGTATGTGGTGAACGAGCCAAGTGAAAATATGACATATTGAGCTACTTAATGAGAGAGAGAGAGAGAGAAGGTTAATAGACTCTAGATGAGAGACAATTCCTCAACCACACCATTAAGCACCAACAAAAAATTTCACCGCTATACCATAAATCCGAGCGTTAGTAGACATTATCAGCACCTACCTGTCTACCCACCATTATTGGCTCTTAAATTATGGTGCAATATGGTGCAATATGGTGCAATAGGGTTGATTTTATGGTGCTGATGTGCCCTTCCCATGTTATAGACGCGAGAGAAGGTTTGTTTACATTGGGATGCCGTCATAGTCCTCTCTGGTGGCGAGAGTACTGACTGAGGGTATAGGGGAGGAAGAGGAGGAGGAGGATAAACAGGAGGGGGAGGAAAAGATGGAGAAAAAGGTAAGAGAGAGAGCGAATAAGAAGAACACCAACACAACATCAAAAACCCAACCAATACTAAAATAATATAACGAAATTAGAGACGAAAAATATAACAAACAATATAAGAAAATGAGCAGGAATGAACACCAAGGTCAGAAAAAGAGCAGGAATGAACACCAAGGTCAGAAAAAGAGCAGGAATGAACACCAAGGTCAGAAAAAGAGCAGGAATGAACACCAAGGTCAGAAAAAGAGCAGGAATGAACACCAAGGTCAGAAAAAGAGCAGGAATGAACACCAAGGTCAGAAAAAGAGCAGGAATGAACACCAAGGTCAGAAAAAGAGCAGGAATGAACACCAAGGTCAGAAAAAGAGCAGGAATGAACACCAAGGTCAGAAAAAGAGCAGGAATGAACACCAAGGTCAGAAAAAGAAAGATACAAACACTGATTAGAAGAGAAAATATAAACATTGTGAACAAAATGTAAAACGCAGAATGTGAAATGAATAAGAAACGTTAAGTGTTTTATATTCAAGAGACAATAAACGGATCAAGGTACAAAAAGTAAAGGTAAATAGATGAAAAAAAATACAAAGTGAAGAAATTAGAATCTCCTCTTCGTAAATTGAGAGCAGCAGCAGGAGGGGGGGGGGCATGAAATGGTCAATAATGTTCCATAAATCAGAGGAAATGTCGCAGAATCGGAGCAGCTGAGCCAATATTTGACCTCTGGTTTGCATAATTCGAAGCGCCAAATTTTTCACCAGCGTAGAGTTAAGGCAGCTCGGTGTAGGACGGGGAAATACCTCATACATTTTGACTTAGTGAGCCGCCGTCACCCACCTGGCCAGGTACGGTACACAGTCAGGTTAAATCATCAACTCATCTTTTTTTTTTTTCAATTGGGAGGAGTATTTAATCATCATGAAAAAGACGAATAAAGCTCAAATTACACACACACACAC